>NW_022746215.1:0-651 GCF_011630105.1 Anneissia japonica
TCTTTCGGGAAATTTTTGTTATTGAAAGATAATAAAAATGTTGTGTTAGTTATGGGATTCTTTAATAAAAAATAATAATTTCGGCGCTCGAGATTTGATTTCTCCCCGACGACCTTGCTGGAAATTCCCCTACAGGGGTTTCAAGCGCTGGTACAGGAGTCCCCAACGGGGATCATCTTCCCCCTGGACCCCCGCTTGCGCCGCCCCTGTGTGGGAAACAATGGATAGATCTCGATAGTGATATACATAGGCATCTTAATTACTTAATGACGGTTTGGAATATTGTATCAAAGCTTGATTCTAGATTACCTTTCTCCACTAGTATGTGCAGCATAGAACCTTGTAACATTATGCGCTATACACGTGAAACTTTTCTTAAGTGACGCAAGCGTTATAATTATTACCGTATATATTATACTCTGCTGTACGACATTCTGCTTGACAGTAAAATATTGTTAGTTCTAGTCCTGCAAGAGACACTAATTTTTATACTGAAAAATTAATTTTTCGTTGAAGAGCTATGCTTGACTTTAACATCATATGTTTCTATATTGAAACACTGTAACTGTATAAATAGGCCTATATCTATTTTTGTTGTGGATACAGGTACTGTAGTAGTGCGCCACAACAAGAGATAGAAATACAAAATTT
>NW_022746216.1:0-844 GCF_011630105.1 Anneissia japonica
GCCCAAAGCCAAAAAACAAGAGTTGTGCAATAAATTCCGTATAGAACGATTCCTAGGCTCAAGGCGTGTGACACATTATTTTTTTTTTCGGCGCAAACAACATCTGTATAGAATAATTCCTAGGCCCAAAGCCTATAACGCAAGCTGTGAAAAACAATCCCGCGTAGAATAATTCCTAGGTCCAAGGCCTACATTGCAGGCTGTGCAAAACAAAATCGGTATAGAATAATTCCAAACATGCTGGGAAATCCCCGCGTCAACTGTATCGGTTAGTTCAATGCACAGAGTCTCGCAAACTCTATTCATCGCTACTCGAAAGCGATTGGATACTTTCAGCCAATAACGTGCTAGCAGTGTCAACTAATAGGTCCGCAAAAACGTCCGCGATGATTCTCGTTGTACAACCTGTGCCTAGTTGTGCTAGTTTTCGATAGGAATTTCGCTAAAACGACGTCGATCCTCTTGATATATCCCAGTAACATGTCTTCGTTATTCTTAATTCGAAATTTTATGACATTTTTCATGGCAGAATGTACGAGGGAATATAAGCAAGGAAATGTAGCTACTCTGCTCCTAGCGAGATGAACTTCTGTACACGCTGTGCCTATTCTTTAACACTGGAAAGAATAGGAGCCAGTGTTGAAGAATAGGAATTTCTCGAAAAACTCAAAATACACCATGACGTCATCGAAATTTCGACACATGATCGTCTTTTCTAGTATGAAGAATTTTCCCATTGGTCCATATATCTGGGTCCCATGACGTCACGACCCACGTATTTTTTGTCCTATCTTTTAACACTGGGCCCTATTCTTCAACACTGGAAAGGATAGGAGCCAGTGTT
>NW_022746217.1:0-975 GCF_011630105.1 Anneissia japonica
CTCCCTCTTCAGCGTGCTTTTCGAGTTCCGCATTGACGCCCTGAAATTGAGAAAGTCGAAAAAAATAATAATTCGTTGGTATTCTTTGCATAAAGCAATCTCGAACGAACTTTCATTTTAAAAAAAATCAGATATATAATAACCTACCTTGAAATCGCACCCGTAAAATTCGAATTTGCAGCATCTCTTCTGCCGAGAGCATCGTTCGTCTAGATGCGTTCTCAACTCTTCCCTTCGAACGTCATCCGCTCCGCAGTCGTTCGGACAAGACACCGTAAATTTAGGACAACTCCGTCGGTGCGCCTCGACGTCGCGATGCGGGAAGTGTGACTTGCAGAAAGTGCATTCGACCGAACGATGTTCGCACTCGGTTTCCAGATGTATCTGCAGATCCCTGCGTGGCAGCTTGGTCGCACACCCCCGCGATCGATGCATGCACGCGACGGGAAAGTAGTTGCAAAATTCCAGATGCCGTCCGAGTTCTTTCAGCGCGAACGTTTCCGAACACCCCCGATCCTTGTGGGGACAGTATATCTGAGCTTTCGACATTTTCCGGCGTGCGTGATGATCGGGTGCGATTTCCTCTTCGGCGAACTTTTCTTCGCAGTTCGGACAGAGTAATTTTTCCCCGCCGTCGCAGCCGGGCGTCCGTCTCTTGATGCAGGCTTCGCAAAACCGGCAGCCGCATGGCGCCTGCACCGCTCGTCGGACGGCGAGAAGACATACGCCGCACGTCAGATCGTCCGACACTTTCCCTTCCACAAACGTGTAATCGAGTCCGTCCTCGTTCATCGATGTCGACGCGAGGCTGCTCATCTTGAAATGATAAGAGTCTCGTACGAAAAAAATGGCCATTCTTATAATAATCTAAGATGAGACTAACGTCATCGGTTTTTACGCTACGTCACAAATTTCCTTTCAACTCGAAACCAATCAGAAATCTTCGTGATTCGAAGTACACATGACGTCATGTGT
>NW_022746218.1:0-996 GCF_011630105.1 Anneissia japonica
TTACATATTTGATAATGTTTTATTAGAAAACAAGAAAGAAAATGATGAAAATATTTATGAGAAACCAGGGGCGGATCCAGAAATGTCAAAAAGGGGGGGGGGGGCCGAAAGTGGGGCGGATTGAGACAACACTGTCGTAGGGGGTCCGGGGGCATGCCCCCGCGAAATTTTTGTGTTCTAGACGCCCGAACATGACATTTGAGGCATTCTTGGCCATCATTTTTTCCTTTTTCTCTCTTTTTTTTCTTTTTTTTTGGGGGGGGGGGGCCCAGGGCCGGGCCACCCTCCCCCCTAAATCCACCCCTGGAAACGTTTATATAATTTAGAACAAGTAAAGGTGAATACATTTTTTGACAGTTAATCAAAAATAGTATGAATGAGTTGAAAAGCTGCAGTAGGTCAAAGTGAGACTTTCCACAAGAGCCACAATCGTACAGGACTTATTTCAGTAAAACTAACCCGACACGCCAGTTAGTTTTGCCGTAAAATGTCTAGTGCCAAAAACCTAGGAAGTTTTCCTGTCAGGAAACTTACCCGAGTCGACGGGTTAGTTTTACCGAGTCAGTTGTGCTCAGGAAAACTACTGGAGTGAATCTGAGTGGACTAGATAGTCCAATGCGAACAGCGCGACTTAATCTTCCGGGGTCACTGAAGTTGATGACATTTATTTCTCTGTTAGGTAACTACACAGGCGCACAATTTTAACTCACGATTTCATGCGACACGAACCTGTTTTGAAAATTTTTTGATTCTGCTTGTTGGTATTGTTGTAACTAAATTTATATCCCTTCTACTTTCACTTGCCTGCATTATTATTGGAACATGGCTGATTTGATTGAAATTGTGAATGGTTTGTTGAGCCTTCCCAGGCCCAACAATAAAATTCATACTCGTACTTTAAACAGGGAGGTATAAAAATATTTATTATTTATTGATTTAAAGAGACCGTATATAATAATAATAAAAAGGCCATTCCTACCTAAACAACAAAGACAA
>NW_022746219.1:0-1033 GCF_011630105.1 Anneissia japonica
CGACCCCGCATTCCAACTTGTCCGATCCTGGGAAATTCGAAGGGTCCATCGCCTCCTCGTCAGTGCACTCGATGGTTCTCGATTCCGGCCACATTTCGCAAGTGTGCATCACCCAATCCAGGTATTCCGTCGGCAAGTATTCCAGCGACAACTTGTCGAGAAGTTGGACGATTGCATCGTCTTTGTCCAAATCCATATTACGGTTACGTGTTGCCAGTTCGATCGACATCGTTGGAGTGAATAATTATCGGTTCTCATTAACGGTATCTATATAGAAAAAAAAATTTGCACATACGTACTCAGATGGTGTCGCTATACTTTCCTCTGTCCTTCGTTGCGATCGCGTCGGCGACATTTCTGGCGATGTTGTGTGCTTTCACGCCCGACCTGGCAGTCGACGATGTCGAATTCATGGGCACTGGGGCGGTTTCGAAGCTGAATGTGTCGGAAGGAAAGGTGATCGCCGTGCTCGCGGTTCTACCTGGATCGGCGACGTGCAGCATGCACGCCACGGACGATTTTTCGATGCTCGCTTCGGTCTTGTGTTCGGAAGGAAAATGCACGTTGAACGACGTCGGAGATTACGCGTACGTCAGGTGCTTTGACGAGGACGGCAACTTCGCAGGCGGATCGGCGTTCCGCACGACGACGACGAGCGTGCCGTCCGACCGAAGTTTCCCTCTGCCGCCACTCTTCAGGATCGGGCACACGACGTTCGAGGACGCGACGCAAGACGGCATGGTCAGGGAAGTATTTACAGTCTTCGAAGGAGACGTGATATTCAGGGCAACATGAGTCTGAGACGCTTGCGTTCAATCCAACGCGTGGCGTCCGCGTCCACCTTGTGGTTGGTGAGATCCAAGTTCGCGAGGAGAGCCAGTCTGACGATGATCGCGTGCGCCGCCTTCTCGTTCCTGTTCTACGAGACGTTCGCCGTCGAGAGATACAGGAAGAACGGATGCCACGACACTTACGTCGTCGGTCAGGAAGAGTGTCCCCCCCACTTGCAACCGCGAACTGGATCCGACGGGCT
>NW_022746220.1:0-1507 GCF_011630105.1 Anneissia japonica
TATTTACCAACTGCACTAGTATCTTCCTTCTTTATTGACCCAGTTAGTGTCGAAGAAGTAATCTCAGTTATAAATAACTTGGATCCAAATAAACAAGTTGCCCCTTATATACTAAATAAATTAACTTTTTCCATAAACTGTTCTTTTACTTCTGGCCATTTTCCAAACTTATTAAAAATTGCAAAAGTTATACCTCTATATAAAAAAGGTGATAAAGATCAAACTTCAAATTATCGACCTACTTTCCATGAGTATCTTTTCCAAAGTCATTGAAAAATTAATGCACCAAAGATTATATAATTTTTTAACAAAGTACAATATTCTTTATTCACATCAATATGGATTTCGTCCCAACCATTCTACTGCTCATGCCATCTTAAACCTACTCAATAACATTATACATTCTTTTGAAGAGAAATCTTATTATCTGTTTTTATTGATTTATCAAAAGTTTTATTATTAATCATAAAATATTACTTCATATACTGTATAATTATGGCATAAGGGGAACCGCTTTAAATTGGTTCAAAACTTACCTGGAAAGTCCCAAACAATATGTTACTCTTGGCTCTTTTAAATCGACAGTAAACGATGTAGTTTGTGGCGTTCCACAGGGTTCTGTTCTAGGACCTCTTTTGTCTTTAATATTTATTAATGACATTTATTACTCAAGTAACTATTTAAACGTCGTCTCGTTTGCTGATGATACCACATTATACTATTCAAACCCTGATATAAACACTATTTTCGACACTGTTAATACTGAATTAATCATCAAAATTACTGATTGGTTTACCTCAAATAAACTTATTATTAATATACAAAAAAACAACTACATCCTTTTTCGTACCAAACAAAGAAAGACAAATCTTTCTGCATTTCACAATAATATCAATGGGAACAAATTGAACGCAAACCTGAAGTTTTATTTCTTGGTGTCTATATTCATGAATCTTTGAGCTGGACCAATCACCAAAATTATGTTGCTAGGAAAATATCCAAAATAATTTGTGTTATTAATAGAATAAGACATTTCTTTCCAATTAACATTTTGCTTTCTTTATATAACACCTTAATACAACCATATATTTTGTATTTCAATATAATTTGGGCGGGCGATTATCCTTCCAACGTCCACAGCCTAAATACGTTAATAAAAAAAAGCTGTTCGTTTTATTACATTTTCTTCCCACATCACTTCCTCCGAACCTCTTAAAAAAAAATTAAATATACTCAAATTAAATGATCTACACAAAATGCAAATTGCCTCTTATATTTTTCAGTTTTTTCATAACGAACTTCCACCAAACAAAATCAAACCCGTATCCCACAAGTATAATTTACGTAATGTAAACAAACTTTGGTTACTTCATATTCCTTATGTTAAACTTAGGTTATCTGAACATTTTCTTTCCGTATCTGGACCACGTCTATGGAATGGCCTTGATGACAACTTTAAAAAATGTATATCTCTTCCAGTATTCCGTAAAAACCTTAAAAAGCATTA
>NW_022746221.1:0-1004 GCF_011630105.1 Anneissia japonica
AGTTCTTCATTTAACTGACAGTGACTGGACAACATACTAATTCAGGCACAATATTCTTTAAATCTTAACCGGATTTCAAATCTTCGTATTATTGTACACTAAATCATTGTTTTTAAATTTAGGCTTTTATGTGCCTACTAAATTTGATATAATTGTGACATTAATGATAAAAATGCATAAAGCCAGAGGAATACAATGGTTTGATCACCTTGGACTTTCATCTGCGTACTATCTCAATGACCCAGACTGAATTTTCAATTTTATTTTTTAAATGCACAGAATATCATGTCATTTTTGTTTTGAGTTTAAATCAACCATTAGTGTATTACGCCTAATTGATATAGACTCTATTATATGTTATGTATTCAAACTACAGTGTATACATTCATTTATAGAAATAAAATAATAAAGTGAAAAATTTTATTGTATTGGGCACTTTCTTTTAGAAGGCTAGAATAATCTACGTTACTATCTATTTTTTTATAGTGTAAAATGAGATATAACGGCACCTGATCAACGTTAGTATAAATACGTTGGGCCAACATGGTTTGATGACGTTGCGTAAACATTATCGGTCCGACGTTGACTCAACTAGTCGGACCAACGTCTTTACAACTGCCTGAATCGACGTTGGCCCGATGGAAAAGCGAACGTCTAGGCAACATCAGAAAAAGTACGTTGGCCCAATGTAGTTTGATGACGTTGCACAAACATATCAGCCCGACTTTCCTCCCACTAGTCGAACCGACGTCTTTCCAACTGGCTGAATCGACGTTGGCCCGATGTAAAAACGAACGTCTAGGCAACATTAAAAAGGTACGTTGGGCCAACGTGATTGGACGACGTTGCACAAACATTATCGGGCCAACGTAGATCCAACTAGTCGGGCCGACGTCTTTCCAACAAGCTGAATCCACGTTGGGCCGATGGAAAAACGGTCGTCGGGCCAACCTTTGTGTAAGTACGTTGTGCCAACGTAATTATTTGACCTTCAACCAACGTCA
>NW_022746222.1:0-963 GCF_011630105.1 Anneissia japonica
CTTTGAATTCAGATGCCAATATGATGACGTCACAATGTCCGATCAGCCATTATGAAGTCAAAAATTGTATCTACAACTCATGCGCTTTCAGAATATGTAATAAAAATTGGTGGTCACCTTTCAACCTAAGGAGCTATAACTGATTAAAAATAGGTCTGATTTTAGCATAATTTCACTGTATAGCGGCACAAATACGCACAAAGATACCTATGTTTGATGCGCACGTACGGCATTGCAATTGGCCATAAGATGACCAAAATGAATGGAAATTTGTGAAAACAATGTGGGGAACCCAAACTATGTTAGAAAACATAATTTCTAGCTCCTGTACGAGCTGCACGCGTAAAAATGTGCGCGCGTAGTTGAAAATTTTGAAATGCTCAAAATAGCCCGAAACGTGCTCTTATATAGGCTACGTTCAGACCTGTGAGATACGCCAGGCGTATCTAACGCCGGGCGTGCGTTAATCCATTGCGTAACTAGCGAGATGTCCAGACTGGGCGATTAATGAACGCTAGCGTAAGTATTCGCGCGAAATATTCGTATTCGTAATTCGCGCATTTTATTTTTGTTTACATCTAGGTTTATTTTGATTGGTCAAATCTTGGCTGAGTTCAAAATCACCGATGCATGACTGTCGTAAATCAGTGGCGTACACTAATCTGGGGTCTGTTGCTGGATTACCGTACGCCAGTGATTGCGCGATAATACTGGCGTTCGCTACGCCGCGCACAAGTTCACACCACCCGATTAACGTTACGCTAGCGTAAGTCGTTGTGTCTGAACATAGCCTTAGTCAAAAAGTGATTTCATGCATTTTAAAATTTTGACGCACGCGTGCACGCGCGTTATGAAGCGCACGCGTAAAATTAGGGTATAGTACATTCAACATTAACCTGAAGTTAATGCTCACTTAATACGATTTCGAAATGGCAATTGGTTAGGCTGATATGATCGATAATG
>NW_022746223.1:0-1212 GCF_011630105.1 Anneissia japonica
CATACATAACTCTGCATTGCTGCGCCATCTTGTCAACACTCTAGTTGTTTAATAGCTCTATGGAATACTCATACAACTGAAATAAACGTCGCATGGAGTTAGTGAAAATTGGAGATCTAAATGAAAAAACGATGTATTTCAGCAAGTATTAAAACCTTTTTGTTTTATTTTAGGCCTTCTTCAAAATACCTATGCCACAGCAGTTGATTTTTTTGCCGTAAAACCAAAATAGTTTCATGCATGCCGACTTGCCGATCGGTTAGCGTGAGCCCTGAATGAACTCTGCAGAAAATCCACATCGAACTTCGCATCGCGATGTAAAACAAAATGTCGGAAAACTTTTCTTTGACGCATGCGCATTTGCATAAATGTCTACACACATACGCACACACATACTACACACAATAAAAAACAAAAGAAATGTGACAGAGTGATTACAATAGTTCCTATTGCATTACATGCATAGGAACTAAAAATGAAAGTACAGGTGATAATAGACTACTGATAGATGTATCAGAAAATAATAGGCTTTAAATAAATTTTTTTATATATTTTTAGAAATAAAGGTTTAAAAAACGTGATTCCGCTACCAAATGTAGTATCGGAATGACGTGTATTTCCACTACCAAAATATGCTACCCACTAAGATAGCAACAAAATTCAACTTCTTTTCCAAGTCTCAAATGGATTAACAAATTTCAATGGTTAAATGATACAAATAAACAATAATTAAAACTTGGATCAACTTTGTTGTTCAAATGCAAGTTTAGGTATGTGAAAAGGGCGAGGTGTACCTTTCTCAGAAACTTCCAATAAACTTTCTACTTTAGAGTTTTTGCATCAAAGAAGTACTTGTTAATCAAATAAATTTACTTATAATAAACAACTTATTTAAATTTGTATAGTTGGTTTTACTCCACCTACTAATTTTAAGTGCTTGTTATTGGCTCACAAACCAGTGACGAATGTATTCTTATGCATATTAAAGAATACTGCATCACTTTTTTTTTATCATTGAGATCCAAAATTGATCCAGATTGAGTACCAAAATGCCATTAACTGCAGAGAACTGATGCTTTGTGATGTTTTAATGCTTCCATGTACACAGAGATTGACCATTAACAATAAATAATAATTTTATTTAATGTTAATTTTGTGAAAATTCACATGCTGCTTTTGTGTGTTGTTAATATCAAGCCCGTAGCCAGGAGG
>NW_022746224.1:0-610 GCF_011630105.1 Anneissia japonica
TCGGTAGGCCTAGGGCCAAGCCTGGCCTTGGGCCGGGGCTAGGAAAACACGTCAAGCCAGCCCTAGGCCTAGGTATGTAGCCAGAGGGTTGAAAAAGAAAAGTAAGAACAGATTTTCTAGCAAAGGGAGCACAAAGGCGCACTGGGAGTTGAGGGTCTAATGCTCATGCCCTTGGGGGGAAAAATCTGTTTTCTGCAATAGTTTGTTGTTGGTGTTATTTTACGTCAGGTTTTTTGGTTTTGTGACATGGTTCTATCTAAATACGGATCGTAGCTAGGCCTAGTTCTACAGTTATCCTGTGCTGTAGGCCTAGGCCTAAGTGTGTATTGAACTGCGAGGCATTTAATGACAAATACTCCTTTTCATAGTTTTAAATCAAGAACAATCCTGGGAATATCATAATGATAGATGAGGCAAATGTGCCTTGTCTGTCTCATGCTAGCGGCCCTGTATTTGCCCTGGTACTGGCACATAGGCTTAATCTAATTATTTTTACTAGGCCTAATGATTCTTAGGCATGAATACTATTTTTGTATTGCCTGTACGACTGCAGCTTATTTGTGGATTCTATATATTAATTGTTTATTAACTTTTCTTTAATTAATATTTT
>NW_022746225.1:0-401 GCF_011630105.1 Anneissia japonica
ATAAGTCGTAATTACGACTTACGTATGTCGAAATTTCGACATAATAAGTCGTAATTACGACATGAAAATATATATTTCAGTGGCCCTAATAGGCTTTCGTAAATTCCAGTAAACAATGTAATCACAAATAACTTAAAGCTGTTTACTTGAAATCAAGTTTATCTACTTTCACTCAATAGACATTTAAATATATAGCACTTTCTACACTATTGTTTTCTGAAGTTTCATTTCCTTCAAAATTTTGTTTAAGATGTATGGTTTTTTGTGTGTGTGTGTGTTTAATTAGAAATTTTTAATTTCATGTTGAGTATCTGGGTTGCCCTCCATCGACAATAATTATTAGGAAAAAGTTAACTATAAGTATGAAATATCCTAGTGAAATTTTAATAACTTCCTAATAC
>NW_022746225.1:457-711 GCF_011630105.1 Anneissia japonica
GCAAGATGTGATTAAAATATCAATACAATTTGCTTGAAGCAGATGGCAGGCTCAGTTTCAAAATTTATGGAATTGAGATAGATTACAGTATGTCGCACAATTGGCAAAGTTTTTGGACTCATTGCTGGTACATCATCAATGATTTTTTATTTATGTCATTGTGAAAAGCCCCTAGAAAAATTTTTTTTGGGGGGGTTGTACGACCTTCCAGACCCCCCTTGCACATATACCCATGACATGAAAATATTGCAAGA
>NW_022746226.1:0-996 GCF_011630105.1 Anneissia japonica
CCGTCTAAGAAAAATACCCATGCTAAGGACATAAAGCGCTACCTAAACACCGGTTGTTCTATTGGGAAGGATGGGTTACTGGTCGTTAAACGTACGGAGCCTCTGGCACCCTCGCGCGAATGCATTATTGTTCCCAGAGCTGTGGTCGATGGATTACTCACCGCACTTCATGTCCGCCTTGATCATCCGACTTGTCACCAGCTTAGGTTATCTGTGCATCGCTATTTCTATGCCCTTGACATGGACAAGTCTATCGAGCTGGCGTCTAATACATGTCACCACTGCGCATCTCTTCGTAACGTACCACACACTAAAATACAACAGTCCACAGGAGACCCGCCAGCGATACTCGGACTTACTTTCGCTGCTGATGTTTTAAAACGAGAACGTCAACTTATTTTGGTTGTCAGAGAGACTGTCACCTCCTTCACCTCCACATGCTTGATTACGGACGAAACACACACCACATTACGCGATGCCCTGATTCGCATGTGTATTGAAATGTGCCCCATGGATGGTCCCCCAGCGACTATTCGTACTGACCACGCCCCTGGCTTTGCTGCACTTGTTAATGATGAGCTGTTGCTCAAACACAGACTCGTAGTTGAGATGGGCAGAGTTAAGAATATCAACAAAAACCCAGTGGGAGAGAAAGGGGTGCGTGAGCTGGAGGATGAGTTACTTCGCCAAGAGCCTAGTGGTGGACCTGTTTCACCTACAGTACTGTCTATTGCTACTGCCCGTCTCAACTCTCGTATCCGCACTCGAGGTTTATCGTCACGTGAAATGTGGACACAGCGGGATCAGTTCTCGCATGTCCAAATCCCTGTCTCAGATCAAAAGTTGATTATTGACCAGCACAACCTTCGAACCAACAACCACCGCTACAGCGAAAAATCTAAAGCGCCGACAGCCGATGTGGCACCTGATGCTTCCGTTAACATCGGGGATTTGGTTTACATTTGGGGAGATCGTAACAAGACCTCTGCACGAGAT
>NW_022746227.1:0-892 GCF_011630105.1 Anneissia japonica
TATATATAATGTATAAATCAAATAGATATTAATACAGTGCTCAATATATAGAAACATGAAGTAATAAATCGTATCAAACATAGGCCTAGTTCACCAACGAAAAGTTGCATGAAAAAAGAGGTCTCTAGTGGGAATCGTACCCGCTATCTCGTCAAATGCTTATAAGACGATAGCCCATCGTATTGATCTCTGTTATTTGCCATGTATCAAGGACTAGTGTTATCCAACTACGCATGCGCATGAGCGTGAAAAAGATTTAGATGAGCCTCAATGGCCTGTTCGTTAAGGCGTCTGAGCAGAAGGTCCCAGGTTCGAATCCCGGTGGGGGAATCTATTTTTTTCCTTGCAGATTCCTCTTGTTTAATGTTCAAAATGTATATTTGGAGCATTACCGCAAGACAGTTTAGATTTTATCTCTATTATATTATGATCTATAATATTATTGGACTGAGAAAGAGTATCCCAATCAAACAAAACACATTTGTACATAAAAGAAAAACTAGATCAATACGGGACAGAAAAGGAGACACACTTTGATTAAGTTTTAGCTGGTGTAGAGCGAAGACCGTTTGTTCAGTCGGTAGGTGTGAAGTCCGGGATATATGAAAATAATATATTAACAGGTAATTTAAATATTATGAGAGAGTAAAGCCTATAAGTCATACATAAGACCTGTAATTTTCTTTGGATATGTTATATCGTCTCAAACCCCAATCTTCTCTATGAAAAGGTTTTAATATCTATCCAAGACTAGCAATTGAACCTTCCCATTATGGCACAAAATAATAATCACAATAGCATGATTACATGCAGTGGCGTATCTAAGGAGGGCGCACCACCCCACACCAATTAAAAATGCTAGATAAAAATCACCTCATTTCATCATCCCCTC
>NW_022746228.1:0-1003 GCF_011630105.1 Anneissia japonica
TCGGAAAGGGCTGTTCAACGACAAAAGAAATGGGCCGCTCAGGGGTCGCAGGGCATAGGAGCCGATTCTTGGAAGAGTTCGAGAATTTAAAACCATTGGCTTTCTCAAAGAACTTTCATGAAAGAGGCTGAGTACATCAGTGCTTTGCTCCTGCGCACTAACACCTACCCCACCAGAGAAGCTATATTGAGAGGCCGGGATGGTAAAGAAGTGAGATGCAGAAGGTGCTTGACTGAAGTTGAGACAGTTGGACACATCTCTGGATGGTGTCGTGCGGTTAAGGGAGCTAGAATAAGGCGACATAACAACGTTTGCCTACAGCTTGCTAAAATCGCTTCAGGTCTTGGGTGGTCTGTGACATACGAACCACAGCTTCCTGGTCCAGCCGGGAGTCTTAAGCCAGACTTGCTTTTGGTTAAGGAGGACCGGGCACTGCTCGTCGACCCTACCGTTGTGTGGGATGACAGTCTTCGTTCACTAGAAATAGCTGGAGCGAAAAAGGTTGAGAAGTACACCTGTCTCATACCTACTGTCATGCAGCGCACCGGTGTGGCCGAAGTGTCAGTGTTACCAGTAGTTGTCGGAGCAAGAGGGACATGGTCTGCTGCGAACAGACCAATTGCAAAAGCTCTGCAACTGAAGAAAGCTACGATGAAGCGGATCTGCCTAAAAGTCCTGTGCGACACTATTCACCTGTTGGGCATGTTCATGGACATTTAACTGACGAAAATGAGTTGTATAGTTCGTCCCTTGAAAGTGAACCTAGTTGCTTGCAAATCTACATTTCTAATCGCTTATATATATATTAAAAATACAAAAACAACACCCAACCCTAACAACCAAGAGAGAACAACATCTATCTCTTGCACACAATGGCTGTCGGAGATGGTGCAGTGGGTTGCTTTGCATGTGGGGTAGTGTTTCTTCAATAACCTAATGGTGCTTGGGTTATGCAGGTTATGTCACACGTGGGCAAACTTGCGGGGGAAGATCACTATCTCTC
>NW_022746229.1:0-925 GCF_011630105.1 Anneissia japonica
AAAATTAGCAGTAATTCGCATGTTTTTATACCTTTCAGTACCTACAACACTACCACCGACAACGTTAGTAACAACTGAGGGTATGTAATTAAAATGTAGTATATGCTTTTTGCTTAATGTTATTAATAATATCTAAATAATTCTGATTACATGATTATATTGCTTTTAAATGTGTTGTAATACATGAGCTCCAGTCTAATATTTACATATGCAGTAAATCCCATTTTTTACACTTTTCAGCACCTACAACATTATCGCCCACTACATCGGTGACAACTGAGGGTACGTTCTAACTTATTATGTTATAAATGCTAAAATGTATCAATAACAACTGAAAATTTCGATTTTCGTTGATTTATACCTTTGAGTTATGTTATAAAAAAATTAGCTACTGTTTAATTTTTCTATAAGTAGTGAATCACATTTATTTATACCTTTTAATACCTACGACTCTATCGCCGACGTCAGTGACAACTGAGGGTACGTTATTAACTTATAAATATGCTTATATTATGCTAAGACTTATCAATAATAACTGAATGTTTTGAAATTCATTGTTATATACTTTAAAATATGTATGTTATAATAAATTAGTTACTGTTTGTTAATTATATACGTAGTAAATAATTTTTTTTCTATACAACCCAGAATCTACAACACTACTGCCGACAACATTAGTGACAACTGAGATACATAATTAATTCATTAATACATTATATTTGATAAAATTTATTCAATAATAACTAACCGTTTCGAACTTCATTGCTATTATATCTTTTAAATATGTAAGAATAAATTAGTTCAGTACTGTTTAATATTTACGTATGCAGTAAATCACATTTTTGAACTTCTCAGTACCCACAACACTACAGCCCACTACATCAGTGACAACTGAGGGTACGTTGTTAACTCTTTATTATGTTAT
>NW_022746230.1:0-698 GCF_011630105.1 Anneissia japonica
TCATAGAACTTTAACGGAGTTTCCTGCATCATTTGTTCAGTGTTTTGCGGCAATTCTTTACACAACCAATATTAAAATTATTATTATTATTATTATTATTGTAATTATAATTATTGTAGTGAGATTATTATAGTTGTTTTAATTACTGACTTAAAAATGAACAAAGCATTCGCCTATACAGGGAGTCCTTTCCAGCCTTTTGGAGGCTTAATTCTTTAAGTTTTCTAAGATGGAAATTGGAAGGGGCTTTAGGAATGAGGTAGTGTATTGAATTCCCATCACTGTTCTTCCTTGTATTTCAGTTGGAGGGCTGAAATGCAAGTTACGATAGCGCACCGTCTTTCGGATGAGACATTTAACCTGTTGGTTCCGTGTGCATTATTGCTTGTGTGCACGTTAAAGAACGCAGTATACTAATTGGAAATGAGTAGAAAATTGTTTCCCGATGTACAGTGGTGTAACGATATTGCGCTCCTATGCGGCGGTCCACCTAGGGCCCCGGAGGTGCCCCAACCCATAGGGTCCTCGCTCGGGCACCCTTACCCAAAAGGGCTTTGTTGATACATAATGTGTCTCTGAGATCGACTCTAAGACATATATCATAGTATATCTGTAAGGTTTAATGGGGGCACTTGTCGGCCTGGGGCCACCTACAATTTTCCAATTGTTTTAAAAATAGAAATTATACTCGCATTTTA
>NW_022746231.1:0-1568 GCF_011630105.1 Anneissia japonica
CGGTCAATAAAATTTCATATTTCTGGCTTGTTTTTGATACAAAAAAAAAAAAAAAAAGATAAAGTAAAATAAATAAATAAAAATAATAAAAAAATTACTATTGCGATATATTGCACTGTATCAAATATACGTTGATGCGTTCTTGTGTTCTTTCACTGATTTTTCATTACGTTTACACAAGAACAATTTAAACGCGTTTTGACACATGAAACGCTTAACCATCCGACATCAGCCTAGGCTACTGTATGTGAACAGAAGTTGGACGCACACTAAACGCAAAAGTTGGTATGATGCGACTAAGCATCGTCGCAAGAAGCGAATGAGACGAAGGTTGAAATAGCCGATGCTTGTATTTTGCCATGATTTTGGCCATCCTCTTACGTGCGTCAACATCTTGCGTTTCTGCGTTTGAAACCTGCTAGAGTATGAACTAGTTGACGAGCGCTTAAGACTATGTGATGAAAAACCAATCTCAAACAGGCGCATATAGCTAAAATTAAAACTATACAAAGAGTGGACGTGAGAGAGAATCCTTTTATTAATCTCAATGATTCACCCACAAGAACCTCAGTTCTCACCGATGCTTCCTTTATCTATTACGTGTAGCAGCTAAATAGTTCCGCCCAATGTATTAACGACTTACCTCTACTTGTAAATAACAACTTATGTAATAGACCTATCGTGAGAAATCCTCTACATACCAACATAGGCAACATGGTGATAGGGCACTGTTTATTGTTTGTATTTTTCCATATCCAACAGCAAAACAACATAGGACAATGCTACTATATGCTAATGTATATTAAAAAAATGAATTTGTTGAATGAGTAAGTTGAAGATCTTATTTATATAAAGTATTTAAAAGTGTAAAAAAATATGATAATAATATAATTATAATAATAATAGGCCTAATAATAATAATACATTTTTAAGTGATTTTTATACATATTGTAAATGTTGTTTTTACTGTTAATTCACATTTGTTTTGATAAACCAGAATTAAATTAAATGGAATGAAACTATACCGTACTACACAACGCTACTATCTATACTTAATAATATGCTACAACGTTTTGCACACGATGAGGAAAAAAGCACTATATGTTATTGCACTCGAAACTGGATACATAAACAATCATATAACAATATTGAACACGCGATATGGTACGGTATTGAATATAATTAGTCGGTATCATAATACTAAAGCAGTTGTAGATAGATCGTATTTTCATACTAAATATAGTACTTCATTCAAACTCAATTTCTGCAATGTTTTCTTTGAATAACGGATTAACTACTGTACAATATTTAATTGCGGAATTGTTTATTCTTTAGTTCATCGTTAATTAACGAAAGAACTGTTTCATATTCAAAATGTGTGTTGTAAGTTTTAAATATGAATGTCTAAAATACGGTGTATGTTGATAGTGCTTTTGTAAAGACTACATCACACACTTGCTAATTACTTATCTAGAATATTCATATATATATATATATAATTTATATATATAATATAATTTAAACATTCAAATGATACGTACAATATAGACCTACGCACATAGGCCTAT
>NW_022746232.1:0-1293 GCF_011630105.1 Anneissia japonica
TGTCTTCTGCGTGCAGAGCCGACGTTTCCAGATCGAAGAAAACGAAGGACTTGATGATCGGATGCAACGGTTGTACGTGACCAAGCATCATTTCTTTCTTGAAGGCAACGTCTAAAACAAAGATAAGAATTAATTTTTTTGTTTAAATCAAATAACCTTTCTTGATGTCAAACAAATTAAAATTAATGCAATATGTTTATAATTAAAGGTGGCTGACCTTACTGTTAGTGGTCTTAACGGAAAATATTAAGCATTACGTTTATTTCAAAGCAGAGTCAATGTATATATTTCCATGGACTAATAAATAATAAAAAAAAAAACATTAATATAATTTATGTGTAATTAAATATGGTCGACCATGGGCTAGGATATCTGTCGATGTTTAAAAAAATATTTACTAGGCCTAGATTATTTTTTAATCGGTATATTGCAGCCTTACTATTGTTAATGTAAAAAGACACGACATTTTTTTGACTTACCGTTAACTCGATAAAATCCAAATTCGTCTGGTATACTTGCAATGTCAGGTTTAGAGATGATATGTTCTATGTCTAAGGCCTGTAAGACACGACTATAATTCTTTTCGGTGCAAACAAATAGAACGAATCATAGGCCAAAGACTTTCTGTGCAAACAAATAGGTATGGAATAAATCCTTGGTCCAAGGCCTACAACAAAAGCAGCGATTGGATGCTTTTTAGCCAATAACGTGCTAGCGGTGTCAACTAATAGGTCCGCAAAAACGTCCACGATGATTCTCGTTGTACAACCTGTGCCTAGTTGTGCTAGTTGTCGATAGGAATTTCGCTAAAACGACGTCCATCCTCTTGATATATCCTAGTAACATGGGACCCCATGTGTAATACGTTGATTATGTAATGTTATTTCGATTTTTAAATTTTTTTTATATCAAATACACGTTCGCAAAAATTAGCGAAATGAACTTCTGTACACGCTGTGCCTATTCTTTAACACAGGAAAGAATAGGAGCCAGTGTTGAAGAATAGGACTTTATCGAAAAACTCAATATACACCATGACATCATCGAAATTTCGACACGTGATTGTCTTTTCTAGTATGAAGAATTTTCCCCTTTGCCCAAATATGGGGGTCATAGAGCGTCACGACCACACGTGACTTTTGTCCTATCTTTTAACACTGTTTCCTATTCTTTAGCACTAGAAGCCTATTCTTTAACACTGGAAGCCTATTCCTCAACACTGGGGACATCATCGCGTTACACCGATGGGAAAGCGGTATACGATGACGTCACCATTTCCTAGCATCTGTACCG
>NW_022746233.1:0-501 GCF_011630105.1 Anneissia japonica
CAATAACATCGTCCATCAGATAATCGTCATCGAAATCCATGTCGTACGCATGAGTTTATCTCTTGCATGTTTTTTTTTTTTAATCTGTCATTTAAATAGAGTTAACAAGTACTCGATGATGTCATCGAATAAATCTGTGACGTCATCGAAATGATGACGAAAAGAATGCACAGGCTGTTCGTTAGTATATTATTGCCAGTATTTGCAGCTAATGGTTTTACTTTAGATATCGTCGTCGTCGTCGTCTCGTTGAAAGTTGTCCGTTGTTGTTCTTCGACTGTCTATTTCGTCATTGATCGTCATCATTATGTCAAATTGGTGATATCTTTCGATTTTTCAGCTACGTCATTTACCCATTCAATAACATCGTCCATCAGATAATCGTCATCGAAATCCATGTCGTACGCATGAGTTTATCTCTTGCATGTTTTTTTTAATTTTTTTATTTGTCATTTAAATAGAGTTAACAAATACTCGATGATGTCATCGAATAAATCTGTG
>NW_022746234.1:0-1305 GCF_011630105.1 Anneissia japonica
AATATATGAATAAAACAAAAATAAACCTATAGGCTTATAAATAGGCTATATAATGTACAGATAAATACAATATGTACATATAAATAATAAACATATAAAAATAAAAATAAAGTGGTGTTAATAAAGAAAGCACATATCAGCTATCGATATAGAACAGAATAAAGAGATGGTGAGAATCAATTGTATGGGAAGTTGTAATCACTCTCACTTCAACAGGCCAAAATGACCATGAATGAACAAACAACATACAGTGCATCCAAATTGTTTCAAATGAGTACCCATATCCGTAGTATGTTGTAGTTTAAACGGGGTGGCACTGTACTGCGGCTGCGGTGGGTCCCAACATAATTTTTACTATAAATTACTATGGCCATCACGTAGCTCTGCAGCGGAGTATTGAGCTTGTGTCTCGGCTCCTCGAATAACTCTTTTAAGAGAGTTAGGCAAGTAACAGACCATGTGTATCCGTTGTATGTTGTAGTTTAAGTGGGGTGACACTGCAGTGAGGTAGCCGCGGTCCCCAGAAACCCAGCCCAAAATGTCCACAGATTATACATTTAAAGACAAATGAATATTTATTAATATTTATTTATTTATTAAATCGTTCGTTCCTTCGTTCGTTCATTTGTTGGTTTTTTAATAATTTGTTTGTTTGTGAGTTTGTTTGTTTGTTCGTGTGTCTGTCGGTCGGTCTGTCGATGTGTCGGGGTGTCTGTTTGCGTGTCAGTCCGTGGTTGTTCGTCCTCCTCCTGGGCGCATAACTCAAAAACTAATGGACCAATTTAATCATATTGACAATATTATATGTATCCCGGTCCTTGTGTAAATCGAAAGTAAAATCCACTCGAGCCTGACTGACTCGAGTGGATCGACCGCGGACCGACTCAATTGGATTGACCATGTATTAAATTTAGGCCGGCGGACTGGAAGCAGTCTTGAGGGCGTGTATACCCGGTTGTTATGCTTGCCACCTGAGCGTTTGGACTATGGATTGGAAGAAATAAGATGCCAATTTTAGAATGTTTAAAATATTTTCCGGTCCTATTATATCAGTTAAAAATATGAGGGATATTTGGACCCCATACATTCGATTAAATGAACACTTAATACATGCACCTTCATCGGCGAGGGTCTGTAATCTCAGAATATCTTGTTATATTATTTATATACTTACTGTCATTGTGTTGTGTTTTCTTTTTTACTACTTTCCTTTACGTTTCAACCATTTATTCAGATTCTTTCCTTTTTCATTTTCTGTTGGCCTTGAAATTGCCTTGTATGTGTATAGTATATACGTATGTGTGT
>NW_022746235.1:0-1098 GCF_011630105.1 Anneissia japonica
GCAGTACACCGGGAGACAGTCCCTTACTCTTTTCTGAAGAGTGTACTGCATTCTTTAACGTGCACATGGTCCATTGTGCATACGGGACCAGCGGATTAAACTTCTCATCTGAAAGACAGTGCGCTATTGTAACTTGTATTTCAACCCTTCAGTTGAAACACAAGGAGAGGCAGCAATGGGAATTCAACCAGCGACCTAGAGGTCTCCACGTTTCAGCGCACACACAATGGCTACCACCAGATTAGCTGACTGAGCTAAGCTTCTTTGTTCTTTAATTAGAAATATTATTATTATTATTATAAAGTTAAAAGATAAAAATTCATTTGGGCTACAGAAACGTGGTCTTTAATTGGAGGGGTCATTAGCGTATTATTCTGATTCGTCATTGTCATCATTATCATCATCATCATCAATTATTGAAAAACAATAAACAAATTTATTGTTTGTATATACTGTAAATCCTTAAATGGAAGCCATGGAATTCTTTTTTTTTTGCGACCTGTGGATGGGCTTCTTTTCGAGATAATGCTTCTTTTCGAGGCTACTTTTGCAAAGTAAAGAGGGTGCAGTGGCTTATTTTCAAAATAAATGCTGTAAATTTTTCTACTATAAAACAATAAATAAGGCCACTGTAACAACAGTCTATATCATGGCGTGTATTAACCAGCATTAAATCACCTAAATCTGTATAAACCAAGCATGTTTTCAACTTATTTTGTTTTGTTTAAAATTCATGTACAGTGTCTTTTAAACTGTACTATTAATATTTTTTAAGGCTATTTTGCTACTTTTATTATTATTATTATTATTATTAAATATTGTTATTTTATTATTATTGTTGGTATTATTCATTATTGTATTATTCATTTATATATATCTGCATAAATTTTAGTATAAAAATGTCAACAAAGTTGTTGTTTCCACAGATGTGGTGTCCAAATTTTTAGTAGTTTGAAAATTGTTTTTGTATTATCAGACAAATTGTGTAGTTTTTTTAAGAACACTCACAACAACAGCCTGTAATTTGCAAAAAATTTCATTTTGGTCAATTTAGATGAATGATAATGGACATGTGGTGTTGTGCGGACAGATTGCAAT
>NW_022746236.1:0-584 GCF_011630105.1 Anneissia japonica
TGTACTGGGTTCTTTATAGTGCACACGAGCCATTGTATACACTGGGCCTACGGTTTATAGTCCTTTATAGTCCTTATCCGAGAAGATTAAGAAGTTCTAAGTTACAGTTTGACCAAACATTACTACAGTAATCAAAACAGGGTAATACTATTGCATTAGCAAGTAGTCTTAAAGCAAAATTTGGAATACAGTATCTTATTCTTCGAATAATACCAATACGTTGTGATAATCTAGATACAACTTGTTCAACATGCTGTTTCCATGATATAAGTGAATCAAACGTGAGTCCAAGATATTTAAAATTGTCAACTCTTTCCACATCATTGCCATTAATACAAACAGAAATATTATTAAATTTATTAAGAGATATTCTAGTGCCAAATAACATAAATTTTGTTTTCTTAATGTTGAGGGTTAATAAATTACTATCAAACCATGTAGTAAACTTATGTACATTTTGATTGATCATACACTGGAGACGGATTGGATCAGATGAGGAACACAATATGGTTGTATCACCTGCATACATGATACATTTACTATTTATCACATCTGGCAAAGAATTTACGTAAATTATAAAAAGC
>NW_022746237.1:0-2046 GCF_011630105.1 Anneissia japonica
AAAAAACCTAGGGAATGGGGGGGGGGTCAACATTTTTTCCAAAAAGGAAAGGGGATCCGGAGGTCCTCCCCCGGGAAAATTTTGATTTCTAGATGGCGGGAAATGACCTTTCTCGACTTTTGAGCTAGGTTTCTAATGACTTGTTCTATAAATTTCAAGGTTTCCCCTCTTGAAAACGGTCAGGTAAACTTTCTCATTCTTATTACAGTAAATAGGCCTGTTATGTGTGTATACATACACAAACAAAAAATTAGTTGTTGCATACGTATTCTTTTTTCAATGAATCGATAAGCTGCAAAGAAAAGGGGCGGGGGTCCCGGGTTTCTCCCCCGGAAAAAATTTGAATCCTAGATGGCAGGAAATGAGTTTTTCAGACTTCTGAGGTATCTTAATTACTTTTAAGTAAATTTCAAGGTTTTCTCCTCTTGAAAACGGTCAGGGAATGTTTCCCCATTGTTATTACAGGAAATAGGCCTTATGTGCGTATACATAGGTAGTTGCATACGTATTCTTTTTTTAATCAATCGATAAGCTCCAAAGAAAAGGGGGGTCCGGAAAATTTTGATTCCTATAATTACTTTTAAGTTCTTCAAAATTCAAGGTTTTCCCCTTTTGAAAACGGCCAGGTAAATTTATCCCTGTTATTACAGTAGATAGGCCTTATGTGTGTATACATACATAAAAAAAGTTGAGTAGTTGCATACGATTTTTTTCCCATGAATCCATAAATCCCAAAAAGAAAGGGGTGGGGGGGGGGTGGTCCAGGGCTTCTCCCCCGTGAATATTTTGATTCCTAGAAGGCGGGAAATGAGCTTTCCCGACTTCTGAGGTGTCTTTTAATTACTTTTAAGTTCTTTAAAATTAAAGGTTTTTCCCCTCTTGAAAATTATTATAATGAATCAATGAACCCAAAAAAAAGAGAGGTTCGGGTTCTTCCCGGGAAAATTAATTTCTAATTGGTGAGAAATGAGCTTTCCCGACTTCTGAAGTATCTTACAGCGATTTTAATTTAAGTTCTTCAAAATTCAAGGTTTCCTCTCTTGAAAAGGTCAGGTAATTTTTTCCCAAAATCCCAAAAAAGGGGGTCGGGGGTTCTCCCCCTGGAAAATTTTTGATTCCTAGAAGCGGGAAATGAGCTTTCCCGACTTCTGAGGTGTCTTTTAATTACTTCTAATTTCTTCAAAGATCAAGGTTTTCCCCCTCTTGAAAATGATTCAATGAACCAATGAACCCCAAAGAAAAAGGGGGTCCGGGTTCCCCCGGAAAAATTTCTAGATTTCTAGAATGCGGGAAATGACCTTCCCTGACTTCTGAAATGTCTTTTAAATGACTATTTAAGTTCTTCAAAATTCAAGGTTTTCCCCTTTTGAAAATGGTCAGGTAAATTTTTCTCATTTTTTATTTTATGTGTGTATACATAGGCCTCATAAATAAATGAGTAGTTGCATGCGTATTCTTTTTTCCATGAATCGATAAATCCCAAAAAGAAAGTGGTGATCCGGGGGTTCTCCCCCGGATCTATATTCGTAGATAGCGGGAATGAGCTTTCCCGACATTTGAAGTGTGTTTTAATGACTTTTATGTTCTTCAAAATTCTAATTTTCTGATTGTAACATCACGGGTCCTGAAAAGGTAGGCCTAGGTCTAGAATTTTTTTTCCGGTCAAACAAAAATCTCCAGACATTATTTTTTGCAAAAAAAGTGAGGGGGCCTCCCCCCCCCATGGGCTGGAGGGGGGGGGGGTCACCGTGCTCCCCCAGTTAAAGTTCCTTGGTATCCTACGGGCATATAAAACGAAAAAATTGATGTTAACAAGAAAAATATAGGGATGCATTGTATGTACTCGCGTCATTTGTAATGGTCGTTAGTGTTTTATGGTCAATACTTTTTTTGGGGGTAGGGGTAACATTTATGCTCACAACTCTTGATTTAGTCAATAGATTTGTATGATGTTGGTATCAACATTTAGCCTATAGATTGGTCAGTCATTCAAATTGAAAGAAAACTTGAAACAGGCAGAAATTGACGTAGCTAGAGGTCAAAAGT
>NW_022746238.1:0-596 GCF_011630105.1 Anneissia japonica
CGTATACGGGCCGCGCATTCAGGGACAGTAAAATACTCCGTGGGATACGGACTACGACCTCAAAGGGAAAAATAAATTATAAACGTCCTTGTAGACTTTACAACAGTAGACGGAGACATTCACATTCCTAGATGGAATTTATTACTTTAATGTAAATACTTCATTGTGGGTCGGGTTAGTTCGAGTCTCTATAATGTCAATATTTCTGAAGTCAAACATTGATGTGCATGGTACTTGTTAGCATTGCCTCCATTAAAATAATCAGACTGATTTTTTTTTTTTATGGATGCGACTTCTCAGAGGGGGAATCTACAATAAAAATTCAAATGACCTTATCAGACGTTTGCTTGTGAAGCTAATGAGTGATTCAACAAATCGATACAGCATACTGCATTATGCCTATATAGTGACGACTGGTTGACTTTAAGTTACAGGGGTATTTGATATTTTTTCATTGTTTAAATTAAACATGTCGCGTTAATTCATTTTTCATTTTTTAAATGCCTAAATTAAATACGATTCATTTAATATCGGTAAGCATTCTTGATGACTTTCAAATATTTTTTGAAAAAAAATTGCAAGTGTAAAATATGATT
>NW_022746239.1:0-688 GCF_011630105.1 Anneissia japonica
TAGCCCCTCCCACTGTCGGGGAAGACGATAAGTTTTGTCGGGGAACAAACAAATAAAAAAAATATTTACATGTAATATTCGTTTAGCCACCATATTGTTTGTGTTAACTTTTCATTAGAACAACAATAACAATAACAATAATAGGCCCTAATAATAATAATAATAATAATAATAATAATAATAATAATAATAATAATAACATTAATAATAATAATAATAATTCAATGAGACTTATTAAAAATAATTTGCGTTCTGTTATGACAAATGTTCATTTAGATAGCCTCATGATGGTTGGAATACATCGTGATAGGTGAAGCAACCTCGACCATGACAGCGTGGTTGACAGATTTCATGCAAAATTTCCAAAATATAAAATTTCATTTAATTATATGGTTACATTGCATACTCTTTGTTTCTTGCTTCATAGTAGAGTCATTTTCATGAGATCTGTGACTAATTTTAGGATACCTTTGTTTCCCGATGGATTTGGCAAGATGGACCAATTTAGATAAAATATAGTTCCTATAAACCTCCCAGATATTGGGGGAAAGTCCCGTTTGGGGGCGTTTTTCAAAATGGCCACCTGTTGATTTGGACGCTTGTATCTCGATAACCACTGGTGTCTTGATTTTGGTCTCAAATTGTTCACAATATGCATGTTCCTATTTGTTGTAATACAACTTTTTAT
>NW_022746240.1:0-1039 GCF_011630105.1 Anneissia japonica
CTTTCTCAATTACACAATCGGCATATCCATACTATTTTATTATTTCATCATGCTCACTGAAGTCTGCCTGCATTATGAAATTGTATATGTCAAGATATTACGATTTGCCAATTAATGTTCATGGTGGTGCAAATATCATATCAAACCCTAGGCAAAATTACATGTATTTGTCACACAAACAAATTTGAGTGTGGAATGAGCTTTATACTGTAGCTAACGGTACTAAAACTGAAATGCGGTACAACTGCGGTACAACAGCTTCACACCAGTGGCGTATCTGGAATCTTGAAATGGGGGTGCTGATGGGGTTGGGTGGTGGGGCGATGGTGAAGTTGGGAGATCGATGATCAGTTGAGAAGCGCTAAATCGAAAAAAAAAGGTGATTTTAGGAGAATTTTACTACTTGACCGTTATTTTTTTATTGGCGACTGGGGTGGGGGGCGACCTTCCGTGCACCCCCTTCCGCGCACCCCTTAGATACGCCACTGCTTTACACTTGCGCAATTGGCTTAGTTTACTATTCTTTCGCATTTTGTTGTTTCATGAATTTTTGATCTAGATCAATTTATCCTCGTTTTATTACCTATACTCAAGAAATGTTGCGCCTGTCCTAGTGACTGAATAGATTTCAGAGTAAAAACATGAAAATGAACGCGTACAGTACTTCCAAACGTATGTAAAGCTTGGCAGACGTGACGTGTGTATGCACGCTTTGACGCTGTCACTGTATTTTTCTGCAAAATTAAATAAGACGTAAAGAAGTGGAATTTAAGAGAAATATTTTTTAATGTAGTATTGTATTGTTGTTGTTTTTTTATACTTCCCAATATCGTCTATTGTTGTTATTGCGGATGTTTTATCTACTTGAAGATGATCAATGCAAATTACTGTCAGTTAGGAAAATTAATTGTTTCACATTTTTAGGCCTATTTTAATTGTTAATTCTTTATTAATAAGTAATGCTGATTAGTTATGTGTTTGTTGTCATTGTGAAAAAAAGTATAAAATGATAAAGTATGTAGACTACGTCAACACAGTG
>NW_022746241.1:0-1575 GCF_011630105.1 Anneissia japonica
CCATAAAAGTACGAAGAATTATGTCATTTTGCACTGGGCACATCTCTGTCTCTATGGTCTTTTCTTGTGATTTGTTATTGCATTATTTCCTACCCTATGGCAAAATACCGATAGTCAGTGAACTCGGAGAAAATCCTGTGCTCCAACTAAATAAGAATCCTGTGCTCCAACTAAATGAGAATGACATAAATTAAAATTTAAGATAGCAAAAATGACACATACATACCTTTGTGGCACTTGGCAGAACATTTATGGTTCTTACAGGCGAGGGTGCGTCCACAGGGTTGCCCACACGGGGGACAGCTATTTCCACAGCACTAAAAATTTAACAGAACTAATGAAATTATATGGTTTGTAAAGTTGTTATGTAAAAATGTGGGAGATCTATAATGAATTAATTTTACTTTTTATACAAAAATTGTGGCATTGTATATTAAAATATGAATCCTAAAGTCTACAGACTAAATCAATAAAACATAGTATATTACAATCTAAGGAAGCATCGCAACCAAATGCAACATGAATATTATTTTAACAAATGAAGTAATGTAACAATTTTTCTCACCAATAATGTCCCAGCTTCAATATCATTGAACAAAAAACAAATCAAGCACAAATGAATGGACTGGAGAAGAGTTTTATATTCTTCAAATTTCAAACACTTTTATATTCTTCAAATTTCAAACACATAGATACTATAATGAATTATATTTAATATACTTTCCTAAAAGATATGACATTGTGCTGCAAAGCTTGCAAGAAAATGAGCAAGTTTATTGAACAACTGTTCTTCTGAAACTCTCTGACGGTATAAGTCATCAGAGTTAGTTAAACAAAAATTTAATTTTTATAAAATAAAAAATAAACATACCTTTCTCTTGCATTGATGGCGTCCACAATTGCGAACAACTGAGCATTTGACATCGCATAGGAACGTTTTAGCACACGGCACCGACTTCTCCTTCTGACCACAGCGGCACTGTTTTACTGACATTTGACGGCACTTTGGAGTAAACCAGACAAAACAAAAAAAATGTTTGTTTGATTCACTGGCTCAGAACTACCGTAATCTTCTTTGCTATCACAGCATGATGTAGTATACGTACCACAAAAATTGTTGGAATCAATATGATATGGTGAAAAGACTTTACTCTTCCAATGATAAGATGTTAATAAGCACTGGTAGCATCTCAGCTCTGAGTATGATTAGCCTATTATATTGTATCACTGTATTTGCATATGAATTATACATGATGGATGGTGACACGTACAGTGGTGTTAAATTAATTATCAAACACCATGTAATACAAGGCGATTGAATTAACTTGAAACTGTGCAGATGCAATTGTGTGAAAATTTAATGTCATCAGTTTAAACATCCTGCTCGAATAATAATGCTATTTTATGTTAATTATTCAAAGTGTAGGAAATGGCTTAAAGCACCTGCAAGTAATTATGTTGTGTTTACAATGACTTATGATTTAACAATATCTTTGGTACAGGTGTTACAATAAGAGGTATAATAGTACATAGTTGCTGATAATCCAACTCAGTCACTTCTTCAGAGAGCTTTGG
>NW_022746242.1:0-898 GCF_011630105.1 Anneissia japonica
CTTTGATGGCTTTTCTATAGATAAATAGAAAAACGCATGTGTACTCCATGGTTTACATTGTACTTTTTAGATCTTTACATCTGTCGACAGTACAATCTTTTTACATTTTTTATATATACAGGTGAATTTAATTTGTCTTCAAATTTCTTCACAACAAATAACTTTTCAAAGAAATTCTCGGGTATGCGTTAGTTTTAGATGATAATACAATTAGAATCTGGTATTAACTATTATATCATATAGTACTATTATATATTGTTATTTCATTTCAATTGGTAAATTTTATTCATATTTCGATATACTATTTGCATATTATCTCGATTCAGTTACGTGCTTCAATGATAATTTTAAATAAATATATTCCATAATACATCTAGTAGCCATAAATACCGTACTCGCGCGAATAAGCGCCCTGTTTGAATAAGCTTTTCCTTTCTTTTTAGCAAGTCAATAATCAAATCAATCCTGGGAATCCTGGGATCACATTCTTTTTTAGGTAGTATCAAAATGAGGATAGGCCTATTTCTTTTGGACAAATGAGAGCTCCGATCCCGGGACAGACAGTATTTCCAACTTTCCTCTTCTTACATTTTTGTCTAGGCTAGTCCTACTCCTCTTTTTTTTCCCGACAATTTGCACCTTTAGCACATTCTCACCTGAGTTTTCAAGAAAACCCGCAATGATCCTGCCATCCTGCTACTCTCAATCGGTCGATGACCAACAAAAACCACTACCCACCAACACTAATTGCATCTTTTTTCATTCAAAAAGTGCCTCTCAAATTTAATAAGTTCCCATAAGAACCCTTCGATTTTCATCTATTTCCATAAGCGCCCCCTCAATTTCCATTGTGTTTTCATAAGCGCCCCGTTTAAATAAGCGCCCCGTTTGAATATGC
>NW_022746243.1:0-914 GCF_011630105.1 Anneissia japonica
GTTTAGGCTGTTAACCCATACAACACAGCCTAAACCTTAAAAATAGATCTGTACAGTACTTATTAATATCTGGTTTTTTCCTCATGGACATGTAGAACAACTTCTTTTTTCCCATGTTAAATAAAGCTAATTATTATAATTATTATTTAAATCTTACACAAACGCAGATAGCCCACTTTAAATATTAACACACTCAAACACATCTGTATTCATGATCACAATGGAACAACCCAAATGGATAATTATATCATGTTGACATACACTGAACAAAAATGGAAGAGCCCAGTGTAAGAATTACATTATAGCATACACATAAGCGTCCATAATGTAGCTGCTACTGTGCACTTGGCTAAAGATATGCTTGCAGTAAAACATTGATCGGAAAGCAACCAACCTGCTATCTTTGGATTAAAATTTATTGAAAAACAACATGCGATTCAGGTTTGCAAGATTTCATGTATTTTTTGTCTTTTATTTTTATGTGATGATGTAAGATTCTGCATATTTTGAACATTTTTTGAGAGATTTAAAAATTTCTCCTTAATAATTTCTAAAAGAAATCAGATTATGAAGTTTAATTTTATATTCAAATTTTCGATATTTTGCAATCATGATATTGTTAATGCCACTATCAATGTATATAATCCTAATATTGTTAATGCAACTGTTTTTATATTCACATTTAAACATTTCTTGGTATCTTATTTAATATAAAAAAATACATTTAAAAATGGCAAAAATAAAATTTAATATTAGGAAATAGCTGAATTGAGTTAATTTTTTTTTTATAATAGGCCTTTAATTAGTGGACGCTTGGCTTGATTTTTTTTAGGTTTGTGTGCAAAAAAAATTCCTCATTTTTTCATCACCGCGAATACACCACGCACCACGATAAAAATTGAATTGAAAATTAC
>NW_022746244.1:0-3355 GCF_011630105.1 Anneissia japonica
CCTTAAGCCCCTGCTTGCGCCGCCCCTGGTTGGGCTGTTTGGGTTGAGAGCAATTTCAAGCCAGGCATGAGTCAATCTAGGTTGGTTCATTTCTCAACTGTACTAAGTCTAGCCAGGCTTGATGCTGTAGTGTGACCATAGTCAGAACTGTGCAAGCCCATATCAAGGCCAATCCACACATGCACGCACGCACACACACAGATATACAAACTAACTGTGTACCCGTCCTTCGGACGAGATTCAAGGCAAACTGAATGCATGAGACTAAAAAAAAAAGTATTTTCATAAGATAGTGCTATCGAATGGAATAGATTAAGTCCCGATGTACAGTCTTCTATAAATTTAAGTATTTTCAAGAACCGCATTTGTATTAATAATTATTGAAAACAAAGTATAATATTACAAACATTGCATAAATCACTAATTTAATGTTTTCTTTTTATTTGATTTACTAATATTTTACATTTCTTTTTCGTAATTTACAGTTTCCTTTTGTGGAGTGGATTTTCTTCATTTCCATAATTTATTTTGCCATTGTTGCTATAGATTACTTTTATTTTACTAAATTGTTGACTTTTGCGTACTGTATAATAATTATGTTTTGTATCATTTAATTTCTGCGTTTAACTTTTGTTTATTATGTACTGCACTGTGTAATTTATGTTAATTGTAAATAAGGTAAAAAACAGCATTATATTTGCTGATTTGTACTTCCTGAATAGGCCAAAATGAAGTTTTACTACTACTACATTGGTACTCTAGTTGTCATTGTTGGTATTCTGGTGGAACTGAAATAAAAAGTGAATGCCTTTGTGCTGTAGTTGTCGTCGTCATCATCATCATTCTCGTTAGCAGAATCAATGTCATAAAAATTTTGAAAGAAATCATCATCATCTTCACCATTCTTGTTGGCAGAATGAATGTCTTGAAAGCATTAAAACAAATAATAGAAATATTTGTATTGTAATTTCATTACAGATCAAGTCTGTGTTTAATCAGTAATCGTCGTTTAATTTTTCGGGCAGGTATAAAAGTATTTTTAACATATTTGTTTCTTAAAACTTTTTAACACGTACCAGGGGCTAATCCAGAATTTTTCAAAAATGGGAAGGGGGCCACAACAGTTTCAGAATAGATAAGAAGGTAACACATAACACTGACATGCATTACAAATTTTAAAAATTTAGTGTCAAAACAGGGGGAATGTGCCCTTCTCTCCGCTGGATCCACCCCTGCAGAGTGGTTTTCATCATATATCTTGTTTATTACAAAGTGTACATAGTTTGATTCTTTTTGTAAATATCGGCTCTTATAATCAATTTCTTAATAAAATTACTTCGCTCATATTTTTAAACAATTAAAAAAACATTAAAAAGAAAGTTTGGTTTCTTTATCTTGGGAAACATGCTTCCAATAATTAAACATTTGTTTTTACTTTATTAATAATATTGAAGGTTAACATGGTTACTTTTGAATTTTCTATAGGCCTATTATAGAAGAATTGTTGTATTGCAACACCAGATTATAAATTGACTAAGAAAGATGTCTGCAATACATTTAGTCAAATTGGTGTTTTTATGTAGTAGAGATTTTGAGTACTGGTAAAATAACATCAGCATGTTGGAATATCAGGATAATAGGCCTACAGTGTTTTTCCAAAAGTATCTGTTTGGCAAAGTTCAAAGAAAACCATTAACGTTGATTTTGGTGGATTCTTCTCTTTGGTCAGTTTTTTTTTAAAGAACACTTAGGTTGAATCAGTGTCGCGTATTCCCTCTCTGCTGTGAAGATCGTTGTTGTAACTTAAACAACTGTGAACAGCATGAAAGAAAAGAAAGGAGAAATAAAAATAAAGTTTAATAAAATCAAGTAGTCCCTCATACTATATAGTGTTGCTTTAATAACAATAATTAAAAACAGTTTAAAAAGAATAATTGAAAAGCGTTGTTAAAGCGATGAATGATGTTGAGCCTATAGACCATGGTACGGATAATTGATGACCAAGAAATCAATATAAATGTTAAACAATAAACAACTTTATGGCAACTATAGTTATTAGGCAGTTTTTGCCACACGACGTTAACCTTAACGTTAACGGATGATGTCATAATTTTTTCATCTTGCGTTGCATTAATTTCAGGATTTTAATTGCTCAACGTACGTTAGTTACTGGTTTGCCCATGCGTATTTTCATTTGTTTACAAAAGAGGCAGAGTTATAGCGCTGCATGTTGGGTACTAACGTTGAAGTTAGGTTAATGTCGTGCGGCAAAAACTACCTACTAACTCAATCAATGGGGAAGGTAACCCTTTCAGCTGGACTTGCAGGCCAGCTGATATGTATGCGGGCCCTAATAACCATGTGTGGGTTATAAACAGTGTATAAACAGCACCTAGGCCTAGGCTGACACTTGCGTAGCCTAGCCCTACTGTAGGTACAGGTTTTTAAAAGGGCCCTATAAAAAACTAGGCCTCGGCTTAATTAATGTCGGATTGACAGACACTGAAAATAATGTGTAAGCCTAGTTCAGATAGTAGATATTTGGCGTTTAATGAAGCATTTCACATACCCGGGTGGGCTAGAATAAGATGCCTGCAATAAGATTGTGCCAATGATCGTTATTGGCTATCCATGGCCAGTGTGGTGTTGTGTCACTTGTTTGTGATGTTGTGTGGTGGATTACAAACCAAGGCCTGGCCTAGGCCTAGTTGGCTAAGCTAGGCCTACTACCTAGCCTAGGCCAGGTAGGTTAAGACGGGTCTAAGGAATCGAATGTCGGAAAGTTGACAGGTAAACTGTACTTTGGAACTAAATATTAATAATGTAATACTGTACTCACAATTCAATGAAAATCACGTTATGTTTTTGTTTTTGTTTTCCATCGATCGTCGCCAGTGCCTGTCAAGAAGTAATTCACATGGTTGTTTCTTGCCACAGCAGACCTGGCCACCGATGCGACAGGCGATGTGTGACGGTCATAAGTTTATTACTACGCGCGTGATATACAGTATTGACTGGATTGTATTGCAGAGATAATTGTAAATAATTGAAAATTATAGCGATACAAAATAATAACATACAAATATTGAGAAAGACATAGTGGCTCATATCTGTGACAAAACACTGAAAAAGGCATGAATATCTGGAGCTACTTTGTTTACGCGTATGCATCCTTCTGAAATGACATTTTCAAAAAGTACCGGCCGGGACTAATTTAAATCAGTTTTTTATTAATTATTAATAAATGACGCGATTTTGGAAAACACTATATAGCCTATTACCTGCTCAGTACCAATCTGAACATTTGAGTGAAAATTTGGTTGAAATCGGTTCAGTAACAAAAGAGAAAATCCCG
>NW_022746245.1:0-572 GCF_011630105.1 Anneissia japonica
GGCTACTTTTTTATTTAACAAGTTGCAATTATAAATGAGTTGGTGTAACTCTATCCCTTATATATCCCTTATCTATGCCTCTATACAATTGCAATAGTTACAAGTATAAATGAGTTGGTGTAACTCGATCCCTTAATTTGATCAGTTAAGCTAACTGTAGATAATTAAAAGGATTATTCAAGTGTGGAGGAGGAGATTCATTAGTTCATACTTTTGATGGATTCAAGTTGATCTGGTAACTTATCTGATGTGCGTGTTTGTGCAAAGGTTCTTAATTTCACAAGGTACAGTAAGTAGAACTTGTACAATTACCAGTCAACTTGTAAAGTACTTAAATTTGCTTACTAACTTCTGTGATAGCTAAACATTTCTGAGATTGTGCAGATAAGCTTTTGATAGCATATATATCCAGACTGTGTTATCTCCTAAGTTAATTCAGTTACCAATTGTGCATCTATTTTTACATTTTGTTATCCATACCATTAAAAACTCATAGACCATAATCTCATGAGTTTTAGCCAGGGATTAATATGGGATTATTAAAGTGAATGCTAAGTCAGTACCTATTTTTA
>NW_022746246.1:0-1119 GCF_011630105.1 Anneissia japonica
GATAACTTTGAATTGGATGATTCTTGCATTTCTTTTCCCCTAGTCGACCATGATAGTGACGACAGTGATTCTAAGGACGAAAACGATGATTCTCTCAACTTGGGAGGCCCTGCACAGGGTCAAGGTGGCAATGCCTTGTCCGCAAATTTCCTTTCCACATTTCACACAATAGAACAGGCTAATTTGTATAGTTCTAAAATAAAGTAACCGTATGATGTTTGCAACGATGCATTTATATTTACAACCTGGATTATATAAAGCATAAATAAAAACGTATGGCAAAAAGTACATCTAACAGTGATTTTCTGCAAAATTTTATATTTTCACAATTTTGAAGAAAAACTTTGATTATTTGCGTTTTTGGAATAAAACGATCAAACTAACTCATTTTTTTTTGTTTTTATTCATCTTGTGTGTCTGCATCATTATAAAGTAAAAAAAAAAAACATTCCATAAAAATTTCATTGGGAAAAATTGGGTTTTTTATCAAAATTTGAGAAAAAACAGAAATTCAAAATGGCGACTTTGAGGTCACATGACTACCTAATTATGCAAAATACCAAATATCAATGTTCCTCGCGTATGCCAACCTATTACTCGCCCCAACACACAAAAAGAATTTCGAAATAACCTCTTTTAGTATTTTTTTTTTAATTATTTTAAAAATTAACTTTTTTCGTTAAAAAAAGTCCCAGCACAGGGGGTGCATAAGAAAATGAACAAGCCTAAAAATTGGGAATACCATGTATGCATTTTTGTTTTTAAATTTTGTTATTTAACTTTAATTCCAAACTTCGTTCTAGTGATATTAGATTTGTGGTAGTATTTTATTATATTTGATGTTTCAGTGTGTTGGCCGTCTTAAAGTTAGGCTCAGAAAAGTTGTCTTTTTTTTTTTTATGTTGTAGAACTGATTTTTTTTAAACCGAAAAAGAATATTTGATGAAAAACTTTGAAGCGATTAATGAGATTCAGATTTTTTAATATTTAAAAACTGGGGGAAAAGAGACATAACCACCCTTTTTCCCTCCTTACTTTTCCCCAGTTTATAAATTTCAAAAATCTGTATCTCTCTCATTAACTGCTTCCAAGTTTTTTGTCAAATATACTTTGAGGCTT
>NW_022746247.1:0-1370 GCF_011630105.1 Anneissia japonica
GTGTCTTTCGCCAAAAGTCATAATGTTGGACATCATGATGTTTGGGGTTAAATTGCACATGCTAAGATCATGTTAAGATTCAACGTTAATGTAAGTTCGGAGACTAAGATAAGAAATCATGATCTTGGTTCTAAGATCGTGACATATTTATTTTGAGCACAAATTCAACCAATTCGCATTTGACTTACTTAACGACTGAGGTCAATTTCCTTATTTGACATCACAGTTTTTGTGATGCAATTTCCTTCAGTGTGAATTTCTACAGTTTTTGTATTCAAGCTGTTATGTATCTTCAATCTTCAATCTATGTTTAATATTTCAATTTATTCATCATTATGGTGAGATATATCTTAGCAGTTTGTACGAAAGAGGAATCTCACTGGAAATGTCTATTATCACAGGACAAAATGTTTCATGGAAAAGATCATGAATTGATTGCCAACCGTGGTATATATAAAAAGGCCTAGAATTCAAATTTTAGTGATTTTCCCGAACGTATTATTAGGCTATATTATCTTTGATTACGGTGAAGCCCATCATAAACCCCTGTGGATGTCTCAAGTAGAATTCTGACGTTCAACGTTCAATGGTTTCACCAATCTACAACGAAAATTCTAGATACAGTAGCAGTTAAATCGTAGTCATATGATAGTCAGCATGGAACAGCTTGGATAGAACAGGAGGTGCCAACACACACCTCTTGAACAATATTCATAAATATGGTAAATACAAGCCAAAACAAGTTTCTCTTTGCAAAAATTGATTTTTATATATTAATAAATGGCTAATCAGTAAAATTAAAGTTATAAAATGGTAAAAATTCATTTAAATCTTACTTTTCAATATGAATTACTGGAGTTTTAACATATAGCTACTTAAAGAACAATATTTAAGAAATCAGCCTTCAAAGTTTACAATTTCATCGCTTTTGGTTGAAAAGTGATGATATTGAAAATAGGAAAAATATTAACATACAGTAGTATGATCAATAAAATAGATTTTTAAAAAAATGTTGACATTCTATGTTTTGGCCATTATCTCAGAAATGCAATATGCAGAAATGACTGTCTGGCTTTTCTTTACCACAAATTCTGCATAGTAAAATAATGAATATATTTCATTTAAACATGTTTAATTCTTCAATGCCTACAAGCAAGATAAATTATTGGAATCCATAACAACCAGGTTGTATAAATCACGACAAGATTTTTTCATGAAAATTTTAATTTTTTCTTATAGTCTGCAATATGAAGTCAGTAGCGGCTCAAGGATATCCCCAACGGGGGATCCAAGGTTCCCGAAGTATGGGGCTGTAGCCCCCTAGCCCCAGTAGCGCCGCCACTGGATGAAGTAGGCATTTGTAGCTTTGA
>NW_022746248.1:0-649 GCF_011630105.1 Anneissia japonica
CCATAGCTAGATAATGACAGGTTTCAGTGGCAAGATTAATTAGCAGGCCCTTTCATGAGGTGTCAACCGAGGCCCGTAGCCCAAATTTGTCGTCACATTTTCAATGCACACAGTCGGACAACAATAATTGTCTACAACTTACATGTTCAGTACATTCCCGACTGTCATGAAAATATCATATATACAAAATTTACGTTATCGGCATGTACAGTGGAAAGTTTAACCTAAAAGTTTGATATATGTTTCATGTTGTTTGTTTAATGGTCTTTAATGATTTTACATTCAATATGACCACAAAATATTGAAAAACACTTTGTCACCTTCAAAGCCATATAAATGTATATTTCCTTGCAATTTCATATATCCAAATTTTAGGAAATTACATTTTATGCATGAACCGACGTTGGAAATTTTGTTTTATGTTTGTTGAATGGTCTTCTTTAATAATATTACAGTTTAATATGACCACAACATAAGGAATTCCATTCTTTAAATGTTTTAATTGCATAGTACAGAAAAGTCTGATTGTTTATAAATAGGCCTATCATTATACACATGAGATCCAATTTACAAACAATTATATCTTCAGTGCCGCGCGCCGTCGTGGAATGTTTAACATAAATAGTCTTATTTAATAATATGGTTCTAA
>NW_022746249.1:0-755 GCF_011630105.1 Anneissia japonica
AGTGTCATTTTCAAAAAAAAAAAAAAAAAATTAAAAAATACGTGTCATCCTCATACCAACAGTACGCAAATATCTATATATGGGGGGGGGACAAGTGTCTCCCCCCATTCTGATAATACACAAGTATCATCCATACTGTACACAGATGGTACCAATGGTATACAAGTGTCATCTTCATATCGATGGTGTACAAGTGTCATTATCATACCAATGGTATACAAGTGTCATCTTCATACCAATGCAAAACAAGTGTCATCCTCATACCAATGGTATGCAAGTGTCATCTTCATACCAATGGTATGCTAGTGTCATCTTCATACCGATGGTGTACAAGTGTCATTATCATACCAATGGTATGCAAGTGTCATCTTCATACCAATGGAAAACAGTGTCATCCTCATACCAATGGTATGCAAGTGTCCTCTTCATACCGATGGAAAACAGTGTCATCCTCATACCAATGGTATGCAAGTGTCCTCTTCATACCGATGGAAAACAGTGTCATCCTCATACCAATGGTATGCTAGTGTCATCTTCATACCACTTTACCTTTAGACTACTGCAGGTTTTTTTTATTTTGTGAACATTTTCAACAAGATGACAATAATTATTTTTTCTTATAAAAAAATATTGCACATACAGTAAGTATGTGTTGTCCCCTAAAATATGAAAATGATGTTTTAAAACAGTAAAAACAATATCAACAATAATATACCATTAAATAATGGCAACTGGAATTCCATCATCGACCAGAA
>NW_022746250.1:0-5504 GCF_011630105.1 Anneissia japonica
TTTGTTGAGATTATAAGAGTACCGATTTTGATGGTGATACATAGCACAGATGCTCAGTGATTTTATCGTAGTTTCATTTGGTTGCAATGCTATAACATATACCAGTATTTTTTAATAGATCTTCATGACATCAATGGCAGTTTACATCGTCGTGTTTAACCTTAACGTCAATCTGGATGACAAGGCCGTTGTAATGGATTCATCAGGGGTAAATTTAGTATTATTAATATATATTTCATTAAATGTTTTTTAAAAGGACATTTGTATATTTTCCAATATCAACACCTTTATCTGTTATTTATAGTACTGTTTTGTTATAGCACATTATAGGACATATTGCTGTATAAAGTTGTAGTATATATATAGACATTAACAAATATTAGTTTTGAAAATGTGTTATTATTGTCACATTTACATCATCTTTCTCATTATAATTATATTATCGTTTATCATAATTATATTACTTTATCTTTGTTATAATTTCCATTATTTTTATACCATTATTATCATAGTTATTGTTATTGTTATTTATTATTATATAAAACATTTATTATAAAAAATAATTTTCAACCAATATTATGCTATGAAATCATCTTTTGTTATTTGTTTTCCTTTCAAGCAAATGCGCATTCACCACCTGACAAACCTTGAGTTCATATTATATTGGATTTTGTCAGCGTACATTCACAGCCGTGAGTTAAAAGATGACCTGAAGCGACAGATTGCATTACCGGCTATTGTCCTCGTGGGTACCCACCGAGACTCCCTTGGATCCACTGAACAGGAAAGGATAAGCAAGGTTAATACTTATTGAAAGAATTGGAGCAGAATATAATTACTGTACACCAATAGTATACATACTCAGAGTTTTCAGAATGATGTCTATAACGTCATCTTGCAAACATTTTATAGAAATTAATACGGTAGACTGTATTATATTCTTATTCTTTGAAAACATAATTATATACCACTTGGTGTCTGTTATCAATGTCCAAGAACCTTTGTATGGTTGGTATGGCCATAATTCTGATCATTTTAGCCTATCAAATGTTTAAAAAGCTAGAGGCACTATCATTATGGTCGTGATGGCTGACTATACCTTTGACAATACACGGTTAAGAAAATTGATAAATTATTTATTACCAAATTATATGACCAGGTAAAGGTAGTGTTCAACAAAATAGAAAAGGCACTGATGGGTAAACCATACGAAAAGCATGTGTACCCAACATACTTTGACATCGAAAATAATTGTTCAGAAGTTGATGCCAATATTGCTAAGCTGAAGAAAGTGCTTGATGATCTCATGACAGCATTGGACAAGCCCATTCCATTGAAATGGATGCACTTCCGTAGCGAAATTCATAAGTTAAAGGATACAACAGTAGTCTGTCCTTTGAAAAAGGTAAATTTTTTTAATTAAATATTTTGTTGTACAGTATTTGTTTTACAGTAATTACTGTTAAATATTTGTGGTCAGTAATTATCATAAAATTTAGGCTATATTAAAATATTTTTGTCCATCTTACAATATTTCTGAAAATTATTTAGTAGTTAAGTGGAGTGATATGAAATCCCCCCCTCCCCCCCAAAAAGTGCTAAAAAATCAACACTTCCGCTTTTGTCGACGTTGTAAACGATGAATGTTTAAAAAAAACACTCGTACACACTTACTGTGATATTTTCAATAAAATCAAAAGTTTCATCAGCATTTTGGAATTCTCCGAAATGGTACATCAAGTTAGCATAAATTAGAAATAGTGTTACTGCATAAATTGACAAAGTACTGCTAAAACTGCAGCAGTGTTGAAAGTTTTGAGTTCGTTAATTAAAAAATAATTCATCTTTTTACACCATATTCAAATGTAGAAACAAATATTTCTCGTTAACAACAAAACATTAATTAACCCGAAGCTTCATTCAAGTATTAATTGTTACTTAAGGTGAAAGAATTGGCTGCCAAGTTTGGAATAAACGAGGAAAATCAACAAAGTGTCCTATTGAACTTCTTGTATGACCTTGGCGAAATCATATACATGCCTGACAACAAGGTTTTACAAGAGTACGTGGTATTGAATCCAATGCATTTTGTTGAAATGGTCACAACAGTCATCACTGTGAAACAACCCAACTTGGAGGTAAGAATAAACTTATCCCTTGTATTGAATATATAGATTGGTGGTTACGATGATCGATTTCCAATTCCATAGTCATATGTTCAAATTCTGTAACAGTATGGGTTTTTTTTTTTTTTTTTTTTTTGTTTGCACGACTAATAAACCTCTCCACTCCATAGTCTTAACTTCGAAACCTTGACTTAGAAGTACCGGGATGGTGTCCGACGAGGGTTAGGTTAATCCTTGTTTAGTGTAGGTTTTCAAATTCAAAATGCTGTTGTTAAAATTTTAGCCCCAATAGTTTGTTAAAATAATCATAATTGATTTTTACCTCTCCTGTTTTGTAATCTTGACCCCGAAACATTGACTCAGAAATACCGGGTTGGTGTCCGACGGGTATAGTTTTTACCATATTATATTTAAGTCAATGTAGTTGAGCCCAACCTTAAAATTTCTTGCCCCGAAACCTTGACTCAGAAATACTGTGTTGGTGTCCGGCGAGGGATGTTTTTTTTTTATCATACTGTAGGTAAGCAAATATAATTAAACCAAACCATGTAATTCCTTGCCCCGAAACCCTTGACTCAGAAATACCGACTGGGAATGGTTTTCCACCCTAATTTAGGGTTTATGTAAAGTGCCTAGAGGGATATGAGATGCTATACAAATACTTTATTATAATTATTAATGAGACCTAGTATATAAAGCCTCAAATTATTTTCCTTTATTTAAGACATTTCCGAATATCAGTCACCTTCTTTAAAATGGTATGAAAATCATATGTTTTGTTCAGTCTGAAATAGTAAAAAAAATCATAATGTTCTTTCTGTGTTATTTCAGTCAGCCCTGTATAAAGACCTCTACAGAAAACTTAACGAGGGTATATTAGAGGAGCCGTTGTTCAAGAAGCTTTTGGAAGATCGTGGTGTTGATTTGAAGAAGTTTGACTTTTTTGTCGAGTTGATGAGACGATTTTGTCTTCTTTGTGAGAGAAAAGTAAGTTTAAATTGTATTACAACAAGACTTTAAATTATTTAGCTATGGATTGATAAATACGTCAAATGCAAATGTTATATAATACCATGCAGACTCCAAAAAGACTAAGAGAAGCCATGATTCAATATTTTGTTTTTTATTCGAACATCATCAGGAATGAAATATAATTCTGTCCATAGGGACCATATACCAGAATTTAAGTAACTTAACTAACCAATCAAAAGCGAGAAACCGGTAAAATTGACAAAACAAGGTGCGACATATTATTAATGAATTAACAGCATACCTTAAAACAAAATCAGTCTTGATAAAGTGTGAACACATAATTAATATGAATAAATAAATAAACTTGATGTTAATGGCTAGTTCAACAATGCAAGTTCTTTGGATGCTTTTTATCCAGTATTTAAACATGGTTTATAGCGCCTAATAGCCAAATTTTGTTTAGTTATGAATACATACTGTGGGTGAAACTGAAGAGAGCAACAATGCAGTCGGATAGAATTTATTACAAGTTCAGCAATATTTCATGATTGGTTGCTCTTTATTATGAATATAATATCGCTTTCATTAAAATGTGTTATATATTTTTTGATAGGCAGCCAAACCAGGAAACCGTTCTTTCTTTGTCCCACTTCGACTGGCACTTGAACCATCGTCAGATGACCATGGACGGGTCGACAGTTATGGTGAGCGTGCTATTAGCATTTACCATGACTTCTGTGGATACCTTCCAGACGAGTTGTTTCCACAGCTGGTTACAGAGTTTATCGACAGGTTTCAAGACGAACAAGGAAATGAACAACCAAAGCTGGCACGTGATCATGCAGAACTTTACTTCGATCAACATCATCGTGTAATAATGTCTGCAATTACTTTTGGACTAAACCGACTGCTGAGGGTAATACATGTTTTTTTGTATGAATTTTGTAAAATTCTATTACACTATATTACTCCATATTTGATATTGGTAAATACTCTTATGTATTTCTAATATTGCTAGTTTTATTACGTTTATTTCCATTTGTCATTTCTTTATTACACTTTAAGCAGATCACTTCAATGGGACAAACTAGCTCTCAATAATTGTGTTTAATGATCCATGACAGTCGACTCTCTTAATGTTTCTTCAGTGTTGTTGTTGCTTTTTTTTTTATGTTTGATGTTTCTGATCTTTTAAATGTTTTCGTTTAAGCCAGTTCACTGTCAAGGAACCTGTTTTATTTTTTTGTGTTATTGACTTTATTATGCGTTAAAAGACTATATAATAAATGAAATGGTTTCCCTTCAGACAACTATTCTTAGAAGGAAGCGAGACGACGTAGCACAGAAAGACCTCGAACCATTACCAGAAGCCTGTAAAACGGTATGTTGTAATTCCTCTAAAAATAATGATATTAACCTATTGTGTGATTATTAAGTCACTTAGCCTAATAGTCTTATTTAGTATTTGGTTTAACCCTGCCAAACCTTCTTACAACCTACTATATTGACAGCATGATCTATGTCTCATCAAAAATGAGTTAAACAATATAACGAGTGTTTCAAAGAAGCAGGGTTTTTTTTTAATTTTTGGTAGGTTTTGGAGTTTCTTGAGGAGTCATTCGAGGTCTCCCAACAGGGTGGCAGGAGGGGGTTTCAATTCCAACGATGTATACCTTGCAGCATTTGCAGCAAGAATTCACCAAAGAAACACATACAATGGCTGGGGAACTTTGAAAAGGAATGCCTTCCATGCAATGATGATGCAATGAGTGTCGTACGCTATAAACGACTATTTGCAGGTAAGATTGGAAAAATCGTTCTTGATTGTAAGTGTTGCTTATAATGCATAATGAATTGTCATTAGGCAGATGCTAGATAACTAAAATGACATACTTTAATTATTATTTAAACTGTTGAGGAATGCGACTGATAATAATTGTAACATAATAATTACTTTTTAAAATCCCATTCAAACGAAATTAAACTAAAATTAATTTTGAAGATATAAAAAAAGAATAGGTATGTGATTTTTATGATTAATTGGGAATTTATTGATGGTTTTACAGGTACTGTGGATTCAGGTGAACAACTCTCAGAAGACATGTCACATACTGAAGGTATGGCATTAATATAGATATTTTGAAATATAATTACGAAATTGTAGAATTTTTCAAAATATTTCTGATATTTGTACAGGGGCGGAGAGCCGGTGCCCCCTCCCCCGTCAATCCTGCCGAAAAATTAGAAAAGATGAAGAATAAATTGTTAAGTTATTAAAGGGAAGAAAGAGGAGGGAAAGGCATTTTACTCATGAGTTCAGTGGTTGATCCAGCAATGGGTGGAAGGAGAGCTTGATCATTTTACCCTCACTAATTTTGAATTTACTTGATTGATGACTATAAATAC
>NW_022746251.1:0-773 GCF_011630105.1 Anneissia japonica
TAAAGGAGCATGTTCATTACATATATTTAAGAAGGAATCCCTCCATTCATTCCAGTATACATCGACATCACTATAATTATTATTACTATTTGACAGAATATTTGAGTTTCTTAGGTCATTTATGAATAAATCTGTATTGAAGTGTTTAAAATTTCTAAATGTAATTGTTCTATGTTCCATAATGTTATTTAGTGCTTTAATGCACGTATAAATGAAACAATGATCACTAAGTGAGGTCTTATTATTGTTATTGTCGACCCACAACAAAACTACACCTAAGAATCACTTAAACCTAACGTTCCCTAGCTTTTCCCCGAATTTAATAAAAAATACTACCAGAAACATGCTAATTTTCACTTTCTTCTGATATCTAAACTAACACAAATTTACTTTTTTATGTCCAAAAATGAATAGAGTTTTGCATCTTTAAAAGTGAAAAGTATATTTTGAGGTAATTGGTTGAAATGTTGTGATCAAAAATTTCATTTTAGGTGTAATCAATTACAACAATCCCTTAACAGACACTCCCCTAGCCCTCTGCTGCTCCATCCACGTGTACATGGCCGCGTCTACTTTATCGAAGATTATTGTTTTCACATACGAAGATTTTCTTGCTTTAGCAGGGTTTTCGTTTGTTGAAATGTGTCTTTGTATTTTCTCTCTGTTTTTCCATATGGTCGCTACCGTAGACTTCGAAAGTCCAAAACTTTTTCCAGTCGCTGAATTGGACTCGTGGTTCTCATAGGCTTTTATTACCCTCAGTTTCGTATCAA
>NW_022746252.1:0-1712 GCF_011630105.1 Anneissia japonica
GACACCATGCCGGTAAACCATATTCAAGAATTGGTAGGACTAATGCTTTGTATAGATATGAAATAGCGTCTGGAGAGCAATTACCGGCAACAGAAAAAAAATCATACCATTCTGTTAGCTATAGCGATTACATTGTCAATTTGAAATTTCCAATTCAAATTGATCCAGTTGAATTATTTCACCATTAAGTAGGTAGGCTGCTTATCAAAACTATGCTTACGCGTGATGTGTATTACTTTAGTCTTTTTGGCGTTAAACTTAATTTTATTATCATTAGCCCAAATACACAAACTGTCAATATCCTTTTGTAGAATAATAATATCATTCACACTACGTCTATGCCTGTATAGTACTATATCATCAGCAAAAAGTATGCATGAAGATAAAACATTAAGATTAACATCATTAACAAACATATTAAACAGGATCGGACCTATGCAGCTACCTTGAGGGATACCAGAAGTGACCGGAAGTGAAGTAGAGGCAACTCGTCTAAAGCTGACTCTTTGTCTTCTACCTGTCAGATATGAAGATATCCATTTCCAAACACATCCTTAGATATTAAAATTTGTTTTATTTTTTCTAATTTTTAACCGTCAATATTTTTTTTGTTCTAACGATAATCTATCAATGACTGATTCTTAGAGATAAAGTAAAACTATATTTCCATCATTCATCATTGTCTGTGTAAGATTTTTTCATTTACCTTATAAATATTAATACGTTCTCTATTAATAGACATCAACGATTCTGAAACTATTTACGCAAAATTAATATCCGCTTTTTGAAGAGCCTAAAGCTTTGAAATATTATATTTCATCAATATTAACATTAACAATGTAATTTTAATTTTCTCTACCGAAGAGCCTACATAAATATTTTCCGTGTACAATAATACAATTTTTGTTTATGAAATATTAGTATTTTTAATTTAATATTCGCTCTGAATAGACACCATAGACATTAATAACTAAAATTTGATATTTTCATTAAGAAGCACAAGAAGTTAGGCTATTAAAACATTTTACTAGACTTCATGAATAAACATCGTCATCATCTAATTTAAGTGTAAGGCAGAAATGTTTGTTACAATTTGCCGCCAAAACGCCTGCACAAATCTATAAAGTATGTATCGTATTTCTTTCCTTTTAGGCCCTTATCATTAAAAGCAATTTTGTGTTCCTGTTTATCTGGATTTATTATCATTAAATATTAATTTTTTTTAAATCTGCGGGAGAAGGGTTATTTTTCGAAATATTCTTGCTTGCTTGCGAGTGCGGAAGGCCGTCCCGATTTCAGGGAGAATCCAGCGACTTACGGGAGACTTGAGACTCCTATTGTACACCGGTAGACAATTCCCAACTCTCTTCAGAAGTGTGTACAGCGTTTGTTAACGTGCACATGTGCCAAATGCACACGAGACCAACGGCTTAAACGTCTCATCCGAAAGACGATGCGCTATCGTAATTTTCATTACGATAAAGCACATAATGGGGCATAATGCGCTATATAAGCATAACATTATTATTATTAGTACTAGTAATGTTAAATGATGTATGAAATTTATACTGTTTATTATCATTTCGATACTGTTTTATTTCATTACCATCAACATCATTATTTCAATAATATCATTATCAATATTACACCCAAAAAATATCAATTATTACATCTCAGTCGGCATCGTCAATTACCAATACTACTTTAGTACC
>NW_022746253.1:0-758 GCF_011630105.1 Anneissia japonica
TTTTCAGAATCGAACAGAAGAACTATTCGGACATCTCCGGAATAGAAATTATCATCGAGGACCCATTGAAAATGCTATAAAAAAAAAAGCAAAGGACATACCTCGTGCTCAAACACTGACGTAAAACCACGTCAACGATCGACCAGAGTGCCACTGGTCACAACCTATCACCCTAGGTTACCACCACTAAGGGCTATAATTCAGAAACATATGCCCATTCTACAGACCACAGAACGTCTTAGGTCTGTTTTTCCGGATACACCGTTCATAGCCTATCGCAGACCACCTAATATTAGTACGATCTAAATTCAAGAGGCAAACTAACTCTTGCGACAACCGTAATTTGGGTAGTCATCTCTGTGGTTCATCATGCAAAAAATGCTCCTTGCTTGATTCTACACAATCATTCAAGAGCAACCAAACAAACCACATATTTCGGATAAGGCAATCAATTAATTGCCTCACCAAAAATGTCATTTATCTCATATATTGTAATATTTGTGGTAAACAATATGTCGGAGAAACAAAAAACACTCTCCGTATGAGAATGACACAACATAGATAAGCTATCAGAACATCTAAGCTTGATCAACCAGTAGCCGAACATTTCAATTTAGCTGGTCATTCAATTTCAAATTTCAGAGTGATTGCAATTGACCATAATGCCAGTTGGAGCGACAAAAATCGAAAAATTAAAGAGAATCACTGGGAACTTTTACTTAAAACAACCACACCATTTGGACTCAATATTAGGAACG
>NW_022746254.1:0-2268 GCF_011630105.1 Anneissia japonica
CTTTTTATTAATGTCATTATATTATCTGACATCAACTAACCACAACGAACTTGCAAACGTTGGAAAGAGGTTTTTGCTGGAATTCAGTTTAAAAACAGTAATTCATAGAAGTAGCGCCCTCAACTTAACCTTGAAAGTTTTGAGTGCAAAATAAAACTTGAGCTTTGCGGTGTTGCATTGTAGGGTATATGATTTTGATTTTTATTCCTCAGTACTTTATTATTAATATTAGATACTCCACTAGGCCTCTTTTTGCCTACGCTAGTTTAATAATTTATCAAATGTTATTAATAATAATGATTAATGAAATAATAGTTTGTCCAAAGGCTTATTTATATAATATATATACTAAGCCTGAAGGTGGCGCTTTCCTACGACGGCCATCTTGTTGAGTACATATACACTCTAGTTGTTTAATAGCTGTATGATGCCCCACGATGAGTGTACTATATATGATCATGATGTCATGATGTCATGATGTCATGATGTCATGATGTTATGATATCATGATGTCATGATGTTATGTCATTTAAAAGCATATAATGTTTTAGTCACTTAAAATTTGACAGTCTGTGTCCAATAAAATTACATCTTTAAAGTTAGTCTGAGAGTGCTGCCTCTTCATTACTTTAAGAATTATAATTGTTAAGAATAACACGGCTACCACTACTGTACATCTATCTGGACAAGGCCGTAATAGCTGTTGATCTTTGCAGTATATATTAGCTAAATACTGCATCCAATACTTCAAACGGTTAACAAAAATCTAAAAAAATTTAAACAATACACAATTTGTTTGTTTATATGCCTTGATCTTTTACATGGACATGTACAATGGAAACTCCAAGATGGTTTGTTGATAGATGCAATTAATTAACATACAAACAAATTCTACTTTTAAAAAGAACAAGAAATAAAATACCTTGCCCCTCTTGAGTTTCTTCACTAGCATGGCATCTTTGGTAAGTTCAGCCAAGTCCTCTTCATCAAACTAATTAAAAATAGCAATACAGGTTAACGATCTTAAATTCACAATAAAATAACATATGTACAATAAAAATACAAATAAAATACCACTAAACAGCCCTAATCACTTGAGTATGTTTTCTACAACATTGTACAAGTATATTTTTATATAGTTATATGAATAATGAATGAAGAATTCAATTGATTCAGTCAGTTGAGAGATCTTACTTGTTGCTGTTTTCTTTTCTTTGACAACTCTTTCCGCTGTCTTCTGTCCTGTCGCTTGTTTTTCTTTTCTTTGTTCTGAGACCAGGCTGTTTGTTTTCTCTGAAAATAACAAAGTTAGTATGAGCACTAATTTAAAATGTTTATCAGCAGGTTTGTAATCTCAGATCTTGTTGTGCATGTATGTTGTATGTTTATATATTTCATACCCATTAGACTATCTTTTGTTATCCAATCTGTTATACAGTTACAGTAAAACCAATTATGAATTATTATTACTTGCTGTTAATATGCATGGTATGTGTGTGTACAGCTGTCTATCTATGAATATCATAAAAATTGTCAAATTGTCTTACTTTAAACTGTTTCTGCTTTCCTTTTTGTTTTCCCTCTTCCTGTAGCTTCAGTTTCTCCTGACGGTGTTTTTCTCTTGATTTTTCCCTGATATATCCAGATATTGAAAATTCATAATCTGTAGTTTTCAATTCAATTCAATTTCAATTCAACAAACATTTATTTCATCCAAAAGCCAAAAATGTACAATATAAAACAGGGCTTCGATGAGGACTAGCCTAGAAGTAAACTTGTCTCAGCTAGTCCTGAGACTGGATTTACAATAACAAAGAATGACAATAAGAAGCACAAGTAGAACCACAGTAAAACTTAAATGACTTAATGACTATATATATTTGGACGTAAAGTGTATCTTTAGTTCACTCTTAAATTTATTATTATTTTTAATTTCTGTTATATTACTGGGAAGAAAAAACCGAAAGGTCCACTGATTAATCTCAGATAAGAAAGTATAATACATACTCCAAGTATTGAAATACACGCCATCGTCTTGGGTTTCAATATTTCAACATTAATTATGTCATCATCATGATGACATAATTAATGTTGAAATATTGAATCCCAACACGATGGCGTGTATTTCAATACTTGGAGTATGTATTATACTTTCTTACTGGGAAGCTTATTCCAGTATATTTAATGTCTAATATCTAATTATTATATATTCGTATTGTTGAGAAAATTAATGTCAGCTTCAGCTTTGCTTAATTGTTTGTGAAGTTT
>NW_022746255.1:0-801 GCF_011630105.1 Anneissia japonica
TTTGGGCCGAAGGCCTCATATAAAAGATGAAATAAATGTCCTTGGCCAGTACGTGCCAAGGAACGAAACGAAACGAAAATTATTAAATTATATCTAAGAATTTAAAAAATCAGAAAGGAATCGTCATGGTTTTGTAAACAGTAATTTTTTTTTTTTGGTCCTTTTACATGTATATATACATGTATTTACCAATTCATAAAATTAATTTTGGCGATCATTCTATGTGGACAATTTTAATCATGACCCATAATTTATCAATTATGTTACTTAATTTGTTCAGCGACAATTTCAGAGTAAAGGTCATGTGGTAACCTCCAGTAAACCTATTATTTCTAGTTTACCTGGAAACATTAAGTGGATTAGGAATTAATATTTTTAATACCGTTGACATCGAAATCAATATCGACATCGTTATTGCCTATTATCGATTTTGATTATTGTGAAATTGAATCATCATTAATAATGAACACAAATATTAATGACCTTCCTTTTCGGGGATTACTACAACTAAAACCGGCACTGTATGCTAAACAAACCCTACATAATACTATGAAAAAAGGGACTTCTCAATAGTAAATTTATACCAGGTCAACAATTTTCAACATATAAAACTAGTACTAGCATACTGTACTTGTATTGTTTAATAATGTATATAGCAAATAACCGTACGTCGAAACCATTATCTTATTTTTCTTGCATTTCACTCATTATGCCTTATAGCGAGACGTTAAGAGATGATTTGATGGCATCTAGTCTCTTTGATATATTGAGTGGGTTTGAATTAATATATTAATTGTCGCC
>NW_022746256.1:0-513 GCF_011630105.1 Anneissia japonica
CACGTCCTATTTAGTGCGTGTTTCGTGATTAATATTTATCGAAGATGTCCAAACATGACACAATAATTGAAAAACCTGGAAAAGATTAAATAAAGCAGTAATTAGCCTATTAAGATTGTGGACATATAAATAATAATTAACATTTAGTGCTTAATTAAGGAGTCATAATTATAGCCCCCAGTTTAATTTATTTTTTTTTCAAGAAAGCAATTAAAAAGTATAAACAATTTATTTTGTTTGCTAGATTATATGTGTGTTAATACATCGTGTCAAAATGGAAGATATTGTGTTGATGATATCAACAACTCTACCTGCATATGAGTTAACGGATATATCGGAACATATTGTGAAATCGGTAGGACCATATTTTACTACTGTGTACATGATATTATTCAAACAATATTTAGGATACTCTGTTATGTTTTAGACTGAGTATAATTCTTCACTTTAATATTCAGTTTATGTAGGTAAGATCTCACTCCTAGACTAAGAACAAGAAAAATTAAACAACTG
>NW_022746257.1:0-2730 GCF_011630105.1 Anneissia japonica
ATGCTTTGGCTACAGGTTTAACATAGATTATTTTAGGTGCTTTGGGTACTTTATAGTTATACTGAGGAAAGAACATTCAGTACAGAATAAATTTAAGTTCAGTTTATTTGGCCTTTGATACCACTTACTACTAATATAAATAGTATCAGTACCTGGTAGGATAGCCTACTCCTGCGCTAATTACCAGCAACAACACTTAAAGCATGTGGACCCAATGATCAGGGAAAATAATTGCCCTTTATAACCTCAAGGATAAGGTGCATCATAAATGCCTGTATAAGATTTTTACGGATTACTCAATGTTACGAGTTGAAAGCCTAAATTAGGATTGCCCAAATAAATTCAAATTGTGTTCATTAGCAGATAATTTATTACCAAATAGCCTAAATCTATTATACAATAAATACCATTTAAATTGTTAAATTTTGAATATTTGCTGCGAAGCAGCCAATTCATATTCTTGACAGCAATTTGACCTCTGAAAGGTCATTGTTTGTCAAAAAACCTGCGCCTAAGACAACTGAAAAGCGAAGTTTCCTTCTTTCGTTCTGCCGGGTAAAATCAATTACTTTAGGCGACGTTTGTAGACTAACCTACTTGTACCAACGTCCGCATGTCGCGACGCTGGATTTCTAGGTTTCCTATTTCTACGTTTAATCGGCTCATGTCTCAGCCACAATATTTTGAGGCCAATATTATTTACGAACCCAGTTAAAATTATTTACTAGCCTATTTCAACGTGCTAATTATTACATTTAGGCGACGCTTGTTGTAGACTAGCATAGTATTTTCAGAAATAAATACCATTTTAAACACATGCGCAGATCGATTCGCCAGCAACGAGTCATCGCCAGCAGCAGCGAGTCGCTACACTATTGTACACGGCACCAACGCTGTTCTAATATAGACAATGGGTCGTGTCTCATATTATTTGTTACATTTTTATTATTCATTATTTTCACTTGACTCGCATAAATAATTTTGTTCGAAGAACATTTTATGCAGTTTTACTTCACAGCACTTCACTTGCAATTTGCAATTTCTAGTTTCTAAATTATTTATTTGTAAGTTTGTCAATGAATTTAAGAGAAAATGATTATTGTTGTAAAATTCATTGGGTTAGATTATTTATTATATTTATTAAATTATTATATTTATGAGGATTTTGAAAGCTTTGCTGTTGCTATTAGAAAATGAATAAATCATTATTATAATTATTAATTTATTTTATTCCCCCTAAATGTATATTTTAATTATCCTGTTCTAACCAGAGCATATACTGTAACACATATTTATTATTTTAATATTTTTAATATTTTCCAAATTAAAACTGAAAGTAATAAAAAAAAATTCATTTTGATGATGATGATATTACAATACAAAGACAGACTAGTTTCTGTTAGCTAATAGTGCCTTGAGCACTTACAGTGGATGTACGAGCTATACAAATCATTTAAATTATTATCTCCGCCATGAGATATATGTTTCAGTCATGTAAAGCTTGTGTGTGTGTGTGTGTAACATTTTTGTGTTTTGCATGTTTTTTTGTGTGCAACATATCTTGTATGCAACATGTCTGTCTGCACAGACATTATTGAAAATAACAGGGAGTGAGGTATAACTCAATGAAGAAATGATTAAATTTTGGTGATTGTCCGAGTAGGGTATGGATGTGAGGACCAATTAAAGGATTTTAGAGCAAACGTTCAAGACAAGATATTTTAAAAACTAATCAACTAATATGAATGAAAGTTTAACCAAGTTGCAAGGAAGATATTATTAAGTGTTCATGATGATCCAAATTTGGGTGTGAATTTGAGGGTCATTTAAAATGTCCAAGACCTAAACATGGCAGAAACAATAGATAATGAATATTTAAATTAGTGCAATTATGTAAAGGTATAGCGTTTTATACACTAACTTCACTTTTTTCAGAACTGACTAAAAATATTTTTAATGCATCTTTACATTTAAACATGTGACGCTAAAAACCAAATCCTCATATTTCTATTTGCATAATATGTCCATTTCAACACCAATACATGGCAGGTATTTTTTTGGTCAGCTATAAGAGTAAAACGTGCCAATGTGTTAGCCACAAGATGTAAGGAATAAGCAGGTGTACAACTGACACAATGAAAAGCGTACAAAATATGCTTAAATTTTGACGTCGATATACTGTAGGACCATTCAAAGCAAAACGTCTGATCTGAATGAAAATTTTGTGTTAGTGTAATTTTTTTTATGTAAATGGTGGTTGGAAAATATATTTGTTAAAGTGTGTTAAAGCCAGAAGATGTAAGGCATTGGCAGGTGTACAACTGATACAATAAAAGGCATTCAAAAAATTGAGTGATTAAATTTTGGTGTGGATGTGAATATACGGACTATTCAAAGCAAAATGTCCCAGATCAGATATCTCAAAAAGTAATCAACTGATTTGAATGCAACTTTTGTGTTTAAGTGTAATATTTTTTAAGTAGATGGTGGTTGGTGGTTCGAAAGTAGGAATATACTTTTTAGGGATTTATTTTTGAGAAAGGGATTTGCAGTTAGCGGAGATATGCTCTCTACTTAGTGCTTTTGTTATTATTATTATTATTATTATTATTAAAATATATTATTATTATCATTATTATTTATACGCTTTAAATGATAGGTCAGTTACTGAAATCTATACTATTGCCAAAGTTATGAGTAAAAGTATTACAGCTTCTCTGAACTAAAGTA
>NW_022746258.1:0-867 GCF_011630105.1 Anneissia japonica
ATATAATTATTATTATAACTATAATAAAAACTATAAACTAATTATTATATGTTTATCATCGCTATTTCCATAACCGGCAAATACGAAAATCGCGATTGAAAAATTACTACATTTTTCATACCAATTTCTGACCTGTAAAATTTATTGCAGAATTCTTGTATTTATTAATTAAAATATATTAATAAATTGTACTTATAGGTCACAATGTTTATATCAATCTATTAATTAATTAGTAATTAACTAATTTAAGATATTAATTAAGATTATATTAATTAAGATATTTGTAAATTTCGTGTGAAAATTATTTACATAGGCCTAATTGCAGTTTATTTATACGGCATTTCGACGGATATTCGTCTACTATCTATCTTGTAGATATCCACTGCATTAAATCATGGACACTAAAAACTATTTTTCGAAAAAAATTAAAATTTATTATGATCATATATATCACAACTCACATTAAAATTGATAAGGTCAAAATTATAGAAGCTTTATTGTCTAACAATATAAAATAACAATACCCGAATTGTACGGAATATCAAAGAGTATAAATAGAACAAGAGAGCCAACAACGCTCATTGGGAGCGTAAAAAAACGATACGCTCTACGCAGCTAGTGTAGGACGCCAACTAACGCTTGTATGTGTTTTATTACCCAGTACTGCACCTGTCTCTTGCACTGTAGGTTTGTCTGTTTATCTGTTCTCCACAAGATACTGTGCTTTTGTTTTCTGCTTACTGAGTTTATAGCGGGCGTACTTCTACCGCGCTGCGCAGCGCTGCACTGGGTAATAAAAAGAATACAACCGTTAGTTGGCGTCCTACACAGGCATGACGTTTTTACGAACGGGACTTTGCTCTCTTG
>NW_022746259.1:0-744 GCF_011630105.1 Anneissia japonica
CTGGAAATCACATGTCTCCTCAACTCCATTGTAATTTTACATGCAATTTGGCCTCCGGGCCAAAAAAAGGGAATTTTGTAATATTTATCTAAGTCTTTTTTTTTTTTAGCATATTTTAAATGTGTTGGTAGAATCATTATGTTCTTAAGAATTTATTTTTAAAATGCTATGCCCAACATTTAATTACAAAGACACTATTACAGTATATCAAGTTGCATACTTATTTTAAAAATTCAATACAAATCAAAGAAATTAAAATTTTCATTTGTTATTAGGTTTATTTATTAAAGTTAATACCAGGTTAATTTATTAGAGGAGCGAAATTATAGTACATGAATCAAACCAAAGACAATATATTTTTATTTCTTTTACAGTATTTAGCAAGCAAGAAATTCTCAGTCAATGTTCTGATACAAAAGATAATAAAACAGTACTTTGAGAAAGAGTTTCATGAACGAGAGGAGATCCATGCGGAAAAAATGGAAGAATTACGGGGGTAAGAATCTTGATGTTTGATTTAAACAACCTAAGGTTTTGTTCATTTCTGCTAGAATATAATATTTTTGAATTGATGACTTATTCAGTCTTCTTTATATTTCAACAAATATTAATGTGATTTAGTTCTTTTAATGTATGTGATTTTCATTGAAAAAAAGAATGATACAAAACAATTTTAGCGTAACTTATTTTACATATTGATTTTTCTCTTATACAGGGCATCTAAAGGCCATGGAGAGTCTGTGA
>NW_022746260.1:0-849 GCF_011630105.1 Anneissia japonica
AGGGGAGGGGTCTTGAGCCTCTGTAGTATACGCCACGGCTCCCAACTGTTTATTCATGATTATTTGAAATCATTTATTAGTATGGGTGTTACCACTGCTTGCAGTGGTGGCGCAAGGATTTGCCTGATGGGGGTACGAGGTTCCCAAAGGGGTGGATTTCCCCGACGAAGCAGGAGTGATCGGGCGTCGCTCAAAATCTCTCAAAAGTGTTCCATAGGGGCGAAGCCCCCGAAAATATGACAGTTTAGGGGTTTCAAAGGCTTATTTAATACATTCATAGACCTATAAATTTTCAAACACAGGCCTATACAGTCAGCCATCCCTAACTACTTTCTTTCCAGTGGCTTATCTAGAAGTCTTGAATTGGTGGGGTGGGGGGACACTAACCAAAAACGTGAAATTGTCCCATTAATAGGGGTTTTGACATGTTTTCATATAACGATGACATACAATTCTTTATAATTTTATTCTTATTGACACAATTAGCTACAGTAGAATGTGAACTAATTTATAGCAATAATTTGCAATGCAAATACAGTTCATTTATGATATGAAATCAGGAGAAATGTAATTAAAACCGTAGTTTTATATGTTCCCAATATTGTTTCATGATGCAATGTTAATGAATGAATTATAACCCTATGAAAGTTGACAAAAAACGAAGAAAAAGAATACCCATCAGTTGAGGGGCGCTATTCACAAAATATGGTGATTTATAACTACTTGACCGTGATTTTTTTTCCTCCATTCAACCTTATTCAGGGGACACTAACCAAAAACGTGAAATTGTCCCCTTAATAGGGGTTTTGACATGTTTTATGATATGAAGAAAGAAAGAAAGAAAGAAAG
>NW_022746261.1:0-612 GCF_011630105.1 Anneissia japonica
TGTTTGGTGACAACATGGCGCCCATGCGCCAAGTTGGCCAAACTCTCTCTATCTACGGCTCTGCGTGTAGGGACGCACGTGCGCCTAGAATGTCGATGCCAGAGTTATAACCTTTGATCAAAGATACTAGAAATACAAGATAGAGTTCTCCACACAAAAAAAGTGTTCCACCATGTTCCACCGAAATGCATGGTGGGAATACGAAAAATGGGACGCCCCCTACAGCTGGATCTAAAAAAACTTGTGCCAAACTTTCGTTACCAAGTCGTCGCATATTTTATTATCAATTCTCAACAAAGAGATAAAAAACAAACTGGAATAGACACCCAGACAGTGACATCGGTGAATACATAACCTCCTTGGTGGCTGTAGAAATCGTTGCTATTATCCAAATAATACACAAAACAATTAAAGCATAATCATGAATCAGTAAAGAATAAAACAACAGTACAGCGCAGAATCGCATGGCCGGACGCACTCTTAGTGAAAAAGTTTTCCTCCATTAGTGGAAAAGGAAGGGCGCCTTTTGCGTCTGGATATACTTAGCAACAAAGATCTTATAAACACAAGATAGCGTTCTCCGCGATTTACGCGTAACAAATAGAAGCGTCG
>NW_022746262.1:0-747 GCF_011630105.1 Anneissia japonica
ATGTTTTGGTGTTAAAATTGGAGTCTGTTTTGAACTGATGACGTGGTGTTAGTCGGTGAAGATGAGAGAGATTTAGACCTCCACTTACAAACAGCATTCATTTTGTGTAGAAAATGGAAACTTGCCTTTAATTATAAGACGTCGATTGTCCTTATTACTGGGACAACGTCCCAATAAATATAAGAAATGGAAACTTGGAAATAATTTTATCATAGATACTGATTGCTATAAATATCTGGGAGTACACATCTCTACTAAAAAATACCGACTCACGCCATGTTGAAGAAGTTATCAGAAAGAGCAAAAGGATAATTGCGTATATTAAATCCATAATTAACAACCAAGATGACTTCAATAGAGTGTACTAGGGTGACTTGCTTTGGAGAGCAATCTGCCTACCCACCATCAACTATGGTGGCTCCATCTGGCTCAGTAGGGCAAAATCTTTAAAAATCTACAGTAGCAGATGGCACAAACCATCCTTAAGGCACCAATATAACCGTTAAAGAAGCAGTATATGGCGACCTACGATGGTATATATTTATATTTTCCTCTATGCAAGAAAATTTCATAATTCAATATAACCAGTTAAAGAACATGGATGATGAGAGGTGGCCACGATTGCTATTGAGGGCAATCATGCACAATCAGAACCGATTAAACTGGGCTTTCAATTATTTTTAAAAACGGAAAATTTCAACAACGCAGATGAATGGTTTCATAGGGCGCAATGTAGGCCTAAGTCAT
>NW_022746263.1:0-944 GCF_011630105.1 Anneissia japonica
AAGTTAAAATAACACTTTTCATTACTCGTGCAGCTAATCAAATATTATATGTCATTTAAACGACCTATTGGTATTAACATAGTAACATCAATGTATTTTTAAAAATTAGACAGCAACATTCTGTCAGAAGTTGTTTTGTAGACGTTTATCTGTTGATGACCTTTTGACCTCCTGAATTCTGCAATGAGATTTTCGGGTCGATTCAGCAGAGACGGCCCGAGTGGAGTTTCATGTAAATGTTTCGTACGGGAAAAAAAATCGCCAGCAGTGAACGCTACAATTTAAAAACTGAGGGCGCTCAACTTAATTATCTAAAATTATAAACAATATCGTGAACTTCACAGTTATAGAAAGAAGAATTGGTGCAGGTCTTCCAAAGTTGATCACAGTGCTTTACACAAAACATAGCAGAGAGGGAAACCTTGTGGCAAAATGATTTTTATTCTTTTATCATGATTTTATGATTATTTCTATTCTGTTTTTGTCTAATCTCAATTTCATCATAAACTAAATGTAGTGGCTATCGGCACTGCCGCAGTGCGAAAAAAAGCTCCTGTTTTCTATCGGCACTGCCGCAGTGCCAAAAAGATGCTGTTTTTCTGTCGGCACTACCGCAGTGCGAACAAGTTGGTGTTTTCTATCGGCACTGCCACGGTGCGAAAAGCTGCTGTTAATTAATCAAATCGATGTTTTTATCGATAGATGACATTGGTATAATTCATGATTCATAATTTTATTTCACTCATAACGTAATGGGACTGGTAGGCAAAAAAGGGAATATGTAAATAATAATAAAATAATAATAAAGTATAATGATGATAATAATAGGCCTAATAAATGACGTTCAAAATACAGCATTGAAAATAATAATAATAATACAGATAATAATAAATAAAAAATAATAATAATAAAGTAATAATAATGATAATAACAATAATGAATGA
>NW_022746264.1:0-1038 GCF_011630105.1 Anneissia japonica
AAACACTGACAAGTGTCAAGTGCAGGATGTATCGAGGAATATTCCCAACTAGTACAGTATGTTTAAGTACTGTAGTTTGTTAGTGCAAGTAGTAGTGTAATTAGGGCAGCAGTGTAAGGTAATTATGATTATGTGTTAGTACGGGGGTTAGAGTAATTGGGTCATGGGCCAGGGTAGTGGGCAAGGGTAGTGAAATTAGGGAAGCGGGTTAACGGCAGGGCATGATACCTAGAGCAACGGGTTGAGACACAGGATAATCTTTATGCTGAACAATGAATGCATTCCTAGTTTTTTATTGTTGACACACAACTGTCATAACGTATTTAGATTTTTCTTGTTAAACTACAAAATGTATTTGGCAAAAAACATTGCGAAGGTCGATATAAATTTTAGGCTAGATCTTTTAATTGAAATAAAAGAATAGAACAACACTTTTGCTTTAAGACGTAGACCGATGTCTTCTATTTATTGAGTCTTTTGCGTCAGGATAGGATCAAATTTTAATCTTTAATCAACGTGAGTGTGAGAGGCGAGATTTGGCGACGTCACAATTGATAAGCTAAGTTGCTAACTTTTTAACGTCATATATATATTGAGACTAAACGTTTAGGGTCTATCCTTTCCAGTATTAAGCATGTTATGCGGTTTTAAAAAATCGTAAAAGCTTTGTAATAGGAACACTTAAATGCATGCAAGAACCCGAAAGGCTGATAAAGAGATGAATGATGGAAATGTTCATGTTCCAACAAAGGCTTCTACCCGTCTTGTATCGGGTAGGTCTACAGACACGTAGAGTTACATTGGTACGATTCCTGATATGCGACAACCTTAACACCAAATCTCGAATTTTTCTTACCTCTTTTTTACATAGGTCTAAAACGTAATGAGAGTGAGAACATAATAGGCCTACGTGTTTTCACGTTTACCAAAAAAAAACTTAATTCTTTAGACAAATTAATTAGCTCATCCCCCCTATATGGTTATGTGAGCACAAGTAAATCCTGACTAGCAAGTGAATTTTCAGTATCTCAGTACCGT
>NW_022746265.1:0-509 GCF_011630105.1 Anneissia japonica
CATCATATTGGCGTCTGAATTCAAAGAAAGTGATTTATAGCTATGACGTCATTTTTGAAAATACGCATTTGAGCGTATCTCGCTTATCCTTGATCGATAGTCTTTCAACTTTCAGTATGTTATAGCTGAGACAATTGTCTTTCATATATTTGACTTCTTTTTACATTTTGATGACGTCATCATGGTCAAAAAATTGTTTTTTCTGACCCCCACATTTTTCTTTCCTCAAAGCGTTGATGAGCCCATATCATCTTAACCATTCGTCATTTCTGAATCATATTAAGTGAGCATAATCTTCAGGTCAAGGTTGAATGTCAGGTACCTTTATTTTCCGTTCGTGCGACTTTACGTGCGCGTACGCTTGCGTCAACAATTATATATGCATAAAACCATGCATGTTTTTAATCGGTTGTAGCTCTATAGGATGAAAGGTGACCCCCAATTTGCGCATCAAACATAGGTATCTTTGTGCGTATTTTGCCGCTATACAGTGAAATTATGCTAAAATC
>NW_022746266.1:0-233 GCF_011630105.1 Anneissia japonica
ATATATAGATATGTATATATATGTATATGTGTGTGTGTATAAAATAAGTAAGCAGAACAGAAATAACATTCTTCACAAGGTGACTACTTTGAAGCATATATTTTATATAAAAAACCAAATTTTCGGGAGCGCCTGCTCCCCTCTTCAGGGTTACAATTGAAATGACTCAAAACAGCACTTAAAGACTAATTAAACAGCATAGGCTTAAATGTATATGGCAAATAACAATCAAT
>NW_022746266.1:277-582 GCF_011630105.1 Anneissia japonica
TATGGGCCAGAATAAACAGTTTAGAGGTGAAAGGTGAAGTCAGCTAGAAAGTCAAGATCTTTGTTAAGGCCATGAGTGTGAGTTTTTAGCTTGATAATCCAGGAAAGTTCAGAAAGGCGGCGATGATTAGTGGAGTTGAAGTTAGATTTGATAATGGTAACACGCAGATTGTTAATAGAGTGATGGGGCAAATTAAAATGTTGGGCTACGGTTTTGTCAGGGGCGTTTTTCCTAATGCTGGTTTGTGTTGGTTAATGCGGAATCTAAGAGGGTTCATGGTTTCGCCAACGTAATTGCCTTTGTTA
>NW_022746268.1:0-598 GCF_011630105.1 Anneissia japonica
CATTGAATTTTGCAATTACATTTTGATTTTAACATGGACTTTTGCTGCGTATGGCACCCCATACATGCATAGTCTACACAAGTCAAAGGTGTCCACTACGCAACTTTCAAGAGTATTTTTAACAATCAATTTCAATGTACAATGTCAATTTCATAATATAGGCCCCAGGCTTACACTTACAGAAAACAACTCTTTTTGGTCTTGCTAAAGCAAAAAAACACAGTACAAGAAATTTAGGCAAATATGTGTACAGCTCAGCCAAAATTTGTGCACGGGTCAAATTGGGTACGGGTTGTGTGTACAGGTTAGCCAACACCCATAGTTAGTAGGCCTCCTTAAGCCTAGGCTAGATACTGAGATTATTAGTAGGCCTAGGCCTATAGTACGAACCCTACTACTACTAGTTAATAGGCTAGTCTAAGTCTGGTTAGGCCTACTTGCGAACCTAGGGCAGGCCTATTCAGACTAGGGTAGCCAACAAACCTGGTCAAAACATGATTTGTTAAGCTGGAAACTAGGACAATCCATGCTCGTTGGTACGGTTTCTGGACAAAACGGCAAAAAACCAAAACGGCAATGACTAAAACGGCAATAAACC
>NW_022746269.1:0-574 GCF_011630105.1 Anneissia japonica
AAATTCACATGGATAATAGCTTTAAAAAGTTACCTAAAATCTTTTTACGATCGCATGATGACGTCTTCGGCCAAACACCGTTCGTAAAATAGAAGGTTCGTAATTGAGAAGTTCGTAATTGGGAAGGTCGACTGCAGTCGACCTTCTCAATTACCTACCCTTTTGGTCTAGAATGCGTTCGAAATTAAGAAAATTCGTAATTGAGAAGTATGAAAAAATAGCGCCCTCTAGATACATTTTTTAACCATGTGTGTGCGCTTAACGATCGTCACGGCCAATTGGTATGGTCTATGACTAAGTTTACACTTAATAGTGGCATTACCTACAAAGCTTACATCTTGGGGTAGAGCTTGACACATGTAAATTGGAAGCACGGCTTACCCTAGATAAGTTGAAACGTTACACAGTTGAGATTAAGAAACTTCTTTCTGTAGATGAAATAACACTTAACGAATTGCAGTCATTAATTGGGAAGTTACAATTTTCGACCTGTGTTATTAAACCTGGTCTTGCCTTTTTGTGTAGGTTATACCGCCTCACTGCAGGAAAGACATCCCCATTCAGTCGTGTAAAA
>NW_022746270.1:0-967 GCF_011630105.1 Anneissia japonica
GGCATTGTAGCAGGTGACGACAGGCTCCTGTGCAAGGTTAATTAACAGGCCCTTTGATATGAGTGCCAACCGAGGGTCGTATCCCGAGTTCATCACATTTTCAATGCACACAATTGGACAACAGTAATTATCTATAAGTTATATAATCAGTACATCTCGACTGTCATGAAAATATATATATCTAAAAAATTACGTTATATGCATTTTCGGAAGCGGAAATTTTAACCTAAAAGTTTGATATAGGCCCTATGTTTCATGTTGTTTGTTGAATGGTCTTTAGTGATATTATATTCTAATATGACCACAACATAAGGAAAAATCATAAGGAAGTCCGCTCTATTTCCAAATTTCAGGAAATTGTACGTTTTATGCATGTTTCGACTTGGGAATTTTGTTTTATGTTGTTTGCTGAATGGTCTTCTTTAAAAATATAACAGTCTAATATGACCACAACACAAGGAAGCTCTTTCGTTAAATGTTTAGTAGATAGTACAGAGAATTGTGATTGTTTTTTTTTTTAAATCATTAAGGTATGAAGGGTCGGTGGCCTGCGGATTTTAGCACGAGAACGCGTAGGCGTTACTCCATGCTAAGCATGGATAGCTGTTCTATAGCTGTGTACTACATTCCGGCTAAAAAACTCTGTCTTTAGGTCTCCGCCTTTTGGCCTGTTTACATCCTGATTGATGCATCGGGGATAATAGCGTTGTGTTCGTTGACAATCAATAGAAAATTCAAAACTAGTGAGTGGTAAAATAATCGAGCTCTCCTTTCGCCCTCTGCTGGATCCGTCACTGAACTCATGGGTATCACTTCGTTTTTTCCCTCTTTCTTTCTTCCCTTTAACTCTTCTAAATTTTTTTTTTATTTTTCGGCGTGACTGACAGGGTGGGAGGAACGGGCCCCCGTGGCCCCCCGCTGGATCCGCGCCTGAACCTACCTAGGCATATAGGCTGGCAAATCAGAC
>NW_022746271.1:0-1266 GCF_011630105.1 Anneissia japonica
TGACGGCTGAGCAGCGACGTTACTGCACTACTCGGAAGGAATTATTAGCTATTGTCAAATTTACCCGGCAATTTAGGCATTATTTGTTGATGACGTCATCCCCTTGACTGCGAACCCCAACCCTTCCCCCTTACCGGCACCATCCCTATCGCCGTTGCCAACGCTGCCCTCTCACCATGTAAAACAGGTACCTAGGGCCCAACCCGAGCAATCCCACTGGGGTTTCGCCCCCCCCCCAGGAGATTAGTCGGGCACAGGAGGAAGTCGAGGAGCTGGGGCCAGTATTCCTCTGGTTTCAGGGGGGTGCTCTGCCTACAGCTACCGATCTTTTCGCCACTAGTCCAGCTACCAATCACTATTGGCTGAGTAGGGACAGAATGCGTCTTCGGGATGGGTTACTGTTTATCCAGGATAAACAAGGGGAAGATGAATTATTAGTGCTGCCCCGGAAACTTGTAAGCACCGCCTTACACATGTATCATGATCTGCCGTCATCCGCTCACCAGGGAATCAAGCGTACTAAGTTGCGACTTAAGCAAAGGTTGTCTCTTATCCACATCTAGAGGTGTATAAGAACTGGTTTGGGATGGCGGGGGACATAGAACGTTATGTGGTAGGTTGTAGTACATGTAATAGACATAAGAAAGGTAATAGACGGGGACGGTCTCAGCAAATTATTTATCAGTTCATGTTTTTATTGTTTTTTGGAGTTAATGTAAAAAAAAAAAGTGATTCCATGATTCCATTATTGTTGCACCACACCCCCCCCCCCATCCTCCTTTCAGTTGCTCACCAAAAGCTCGTGGAGGACAAATTGCCTCCAGACCCCAAAATTGGAGGTTCACCATGGCCTCCCTGTTGTAGGTTGGACCTTTAGTCCTCTCATTCGCCATTGTTCTATTCTCGAGCAGCTTTCGGGCAGGTTGGCTTGTCTTGTTTTTAAAATCCAAGACCCAATTGGGATATTCAATTTTATCCTGGGCGTTTAAGTTGTATTTCTATGGTGCTGCTTTTCCCACTGGGATTATTTTTGTGTGGCATGTTGGTTGGAACATTTATGTTCCCCACCTTGGCATTTTTTAGCGGCTGCGGCGGCCGGTTTACCCATGGGAGCCGGCCCCGCTAGCAATCCTGCTTCGGGACCTTCATCGTCCCCCCTATTGGCATCCTTTTCCGAAATTATGGGATTCACCAAAATCCCAGACGCCCGCCGAAAACTTTGCAACGGTCATCGCAAGAAGATGCGTAGTCCACAGGCGGAGCGAC
>NW_022746272.1:0-2931 GCF_011630105.1 Anneissia japonica
AAAAAAAAAAAAAAAAAAAAAAAAAAAAAAAAAAAAAAAAAAAAAAATCCCAAGCATTGCACAAAATGTGATTAACATTTAAAGTACAGCAAAATTGGGTTGGGAACACCAAGCCAAAATAGAAATAAATAAACAATAAAAAAGGCGATATTAAGAATTGGACCATGCAAAGTTAAGGAAAGCAATGCAATGTGCTTCAACTCAAAACATGTTACCTGGACTAGAATGTTAACCTCGTATGACCTAGTTGAGTTTTATTGTGCGAAATAGATAGTATTTCAGGAATATTCTCCACTCTGCACCTTTGATGAATTTTAATTGTTATACAGTAAGTATGCATCGAAATAGATAATTTGAGTTGGGTGATGAGTAAAAATTATTTCTAAAGCTTAAAGGTTATTCATTTATAAATTTTTTATGATTTATTTTTGGTTGTCTAATCCTATACTACATTTCTAGGCAGCGTTATGACTTAGCAGAAAAAGAAACAAGAAAGAGAACAAGTGGTGTTCCATCAAAATCAATCTTGACTTCAGAATATACAAAGTATGTATGTTAAAAATAATATTATAGTGTATATTTTAGTAACAGTTATCATATATTTCATAATAATAGTAAGCATAGTTGAAATAGTTTTGTGAAATGGATTGATTTTATTTACTGCCCCATTTACACTACCATGATATTAGAAATGAGTTGTCTACCCAACTTGAATTGAATCAACATTTCCAAAATATATCAGCAGTCGAAACAAGTTTGTGATTATGGGTTGTCATGAAAAGCGTACGAGACTCCAACCTGATGGGGTTGATGACACACCTTTGCTGTTTTATTGTACAACCAATGTCTTTTTTATCATACCTACTTGTTGAGGTGATTATCAAATAAAGTGAATTGAATTGAATTTATCTAATTTTAACATAAAAAATATATAATTTTAATACTGCTACTGTATTTTAATTTAGTTGCAATATAGGAAATATGAAATTTTTTTTTCTTTATATAAAATAAGAAATATTTACCATAATTTTCGGTTTTTCCTTAATTGTATTACGGATAACTGTATTTTATTTTTTTTGACAGACATGAGCATAGGAACTATAGGTTTCACTTCCTTGCTGTTGATGCTGTATCCTTTTTATAGTTCGAAAGTGTATAGACCTCAGAGAATAATTATTATTACTGTTTGATGTGAATACCTGGAAATTGACCTGATGAGGAAATATAAGATAGACTGATTTGCGAAAGGGAACATTATTTTGTGTCACTATGTCATGTTAGAGATGAAATACCATAAAACCTTGAATTGAAGCCCAATGGGCTTAATCTCAAGAAGAAGCCCATTTTGAATTGAAGCCCCTCTTCAGTTTGCAAAAATAGCCTCGAAAAGAAGCCCATGGGCTTCTTTTCGAGATAGTACAATCCATCCACTGTACATGAATTTCAAAGAAACAAAATATATTAAAAAAGCACATGGTTTTTACAGTATTTTAGGCGATTTAATACTGGTTAATACACTAAATGATACAGATTGATGTTACAGTGGCCCTATTTATAGTTTTAAGTAGTAATTCCCAAAATTTACAGTATTTATTTTGAAAAGAAGGCCCCTCTTTATTTGGCAAAAGGAGCCTTGAAAAGAAGCCCATCCAAAGTTCGCAAAAGAAAAAAGTAGCAGCCCAGGGCCTCAATTTGAGTTTCTACGGTATAGAAATGGAGATGTACAGTATGCACTAGTAAGGAGTCTATATTACAAGGAAAAAGACTTGAAAGGAAACAGATTGAAATTTTAAAGGTTTGATGATGAACTGAAGGAGGAAGGATAGTGAAAGTTACTGAAAAAGAAATGACAGAGGAAGTTGTGGTGGATTGATGATGAACTAGAGGATTAAAGACAGTGAAGAAAGTTACAGTATGGCGGATTGACAATGAACAGAAAACAGTAAAAGTTGAGCAAGTTTGATAATGAACTGAAGGCGAAAAGACATTGAAATTGATATCTGCTTGATAGTGTTCGCTGTTAAAGAGTGAGGAAAATCTTTGAAAGTTGGGAGGAAGAACTAAAGGAGGAAAGACAATGAATTTTGGAAAGTGTTCAATTGATGGTGTTCATGAGGAAGGAAAACTGGGAAAGCTGGGAAGATTGATGATGAACTAAAGGAGGAAAGACAATGAAAGTTGGAAAGTGTCCCATTGATGATGGTCATGAGGGAGGAAAAACTGTGATAGTTAGGATGATTGATAATGAACTGAAGGAGAATTGTTTATTTCGTATTAATTTCTTTAACGCTTACCTCAGTATGCAAGACACAAGCAGCTTGTTAATAACTACATTCTATATTACCCTGGGGCAACTAAACTTTTTCAGCGAGATACGTAAGTAATTATTGACTATACTTATAAAGTAAAAGTTGTCAAGCTAACTTGAGACATTTAACAGGTGAAGGGTATCTATAAACAAATTCCAATGGTTATTATATGTATATTATTGAACCTTAATACTGCATTACAGTTGCCCCCTCGTATCTAGGGTTCGCATTAATTTTTTAAGGCAGCATCTTATTCTATTGTCGTCATCAAATCACTACTGCTAGAAATTTATTCTAGGTCAAAGGATAAAACCGATATTAATGTGATCCATGAAAATCACCGCTTTCTGTGGAGTGATACAGATGAAGACGATAAAAACTGGGCAAAAACGCTAGCAAAGAAGTACTGGGATAAATTGTTCAAGGAGTATTGCATTTCTGACTTAAGTTGCTACAAAGAGAATAAGGTAATGTTTTTATTGTTCATGTAATGTATAACATTTGTTCTTAAGGATGATTTCTTAGTAAATTTATTTTGTATCTAATGAGCAGCTTTGATAACTGTGTTTACATGAATTATTGTATAAATCCACTAAAGAAATGATGTTCTATTTATGCAGTC
>NW_022746273.1:0-1296 GCF_011630105.1 Anneissia japonica
TTAAATATATTGAAGGTACAGGTATCTATTGATTTTTACAATCCAATCGGAAGTTTAAAGCTAATTTTGTTATTTTCCTATTGATATTTTGTTTACAATTAATAATATTTAGTCCATTTTATACCTTTCCGACCCTTATTAAAACAGCTAATACATTGCTTCCTTTTATCAATAATAAGTATAAAATAGTTGGGTAGTGCCTTTTTGGAACAACTTTATTGTCTCCGGTAGGAATAATTCTCGATCATGTAGGCCTATTCAAAGTAATACCCTATTTAGTTTTGTGCAGTATAACTGTATAAAACTTCAGACAATTAACGATATAAATAAATAAATAGATTATTACTATGGCTTCAAGCATTGAAATTTGTTTTTTATTTTCTTGCTGCTTCCGAGAAACGTAATGTCGTGCATAATATTTAAAAAGAAATCTAATGTAGAATATATATGATTCTCTAGAAATGCAACACTCTATATGAATAGACTTCTGATAGGCATAAGACTTTTTTCCGTCGATGAATTGGTATTGCGTTGGTTTGTTTTCACCGCAGGCCTAGAAGTGTTTTCACGTAAGTGAAAACCAGTCTGGCAACATATGTAATTTGGGGCACCTAAACAGTGTTCTTTTTAATGTAGGTAGGCACTTTCTGCGAAGGCGCATTAGACCGGGGGTAAGGCAGACCTACGGTAGGCTCAATGTTGACTGGTCATCTCGCTCTTTAAGGCTTCGTTCACACAGATACGTTAATTGAAAGAAGTTGCGCGTTGGTTAATAGTTCTGGTATGAATACCCGAATAGAGGCCAATTCAGTGCTTTCATCCGATCTCTTTTCGACAAGCATAACAACCCAAAATGCATTTATTCAAGATTTCCATTTACCAATATCTATGTTTATGATATAATTAAAACGTGCGATCACACTTGCTTTGACTCGCAGGGTAATTTGACGGCAAAACTAAGTGCGGATATTCTTTGTCGTGACAACGTCTAATGCTACATGTGTTGTGTGCATAAAGTACTCATTTTTGCTCGTTTCTATGCGAGGCCACTTTTCTGAGTGTAATACCTCGATGGTTTGAATTGCGATTAGAATTCCACTGTCGGTAAATTGCTTAAAAATCCCCCAATGTGACATACTCGTTATTATCACGTGACCATTCGGTTAAAAACATTAACATAACCTTTTACTCGATACAAATTACAACGTTTTTGTCCAATACAGCATTCGCGTGTGAAGTGGCTTTATGAAGGCCCATCTTAAATTCGCAATGTTTCCCCATTCACGCCATCTAAAT
>NW_022746274.1:0-1805 GCF_011630105.1 Anneissia japonica
TTCCAACATAATATATCTTTTCTCATACAGTAGGGTAATTATAAAAACTAAGTCTGCAGTTGGGGGCCAGTGAAAGATGTGTCATTGACATTCACCTGGGCTTTGACCATCCCTGGAATGTTCAAATGGAAATGAACTACAATAATTGTAAACATCATCAATCAAGATTAATATATTAACACAGTCTTGAAATATCAACCTTTGGTATACTGTGTAGGCCTACAGCGCACATAAGCGTCATGCAATTATTTAGGTTAATGAAATCAGGCCTTATCTATTATTGGTGTACAAAATCAATGGAATTTTATTTTTAGTAGGTCAAATAGATAATTTATAATACTGTATTTGAAAAACTATCAATAATGTTTTAAGAATTTTACTTACGTGATAGTTTCAATACAATAATTTGATGTAAACATTTAATTCATTACAGTAATGTGTTATCATCAGTATAGCATTTAAATTTAAAATAAATAAATAAAATAAAATACTGTAGATCATGAAAAATGAGTCCAAATAATTTAATTCATTACTGTAGGCCTAATGTTTATTATTAGTATAGCATTTTAATTTAATATTAAAAAATAAATTATAATTAAATACTAATTATTAGATCATGAAAAATTAAGTCAAAATAATTTTTGGTGCTAGTAACATTCCTCTTGGCATACACCATTTTCGCCAAATTTGAAATGAAAATTTTGATAACCTGGCAACCACCACTGGGGGGACTTCCAGAAGCCTAGAATTTCACTCTATATAGTTCCCATCATGGAAAAATTAAACGATAAAACTAAATTACTAATGAACATGAATATTTTAAAAGAAAAAAAAAAAAAAAAAAAACGTTTATAAAAAACAGTCTTAAAAAGGTATTTCAATGTTTACATATCAGTAATTAGCATGATCATATGTGTTATCTACTGCTGTTATAGCAAAAGCCTTGTGGCGGGATCTGTTCCGCGGTGCTCTATGCGTAACAAGCCAGCTGCTCAGACTAGGCTGCTGGAAGTCCCCGCACTGAGTTTTGAGACATACACGGTGCTGTTTCAAAATAATCCAGACAAAATGGCCTATGAAAGACTTCCTCGTAGGAGAGTCTTTGGGTGTTGAAAACTGTCAAAATTTTAGAGATAATCTACTAAACTGGAAAAGCAATTTCAACTGAAAAATTATTAACTTTTATAATATTATTACAGATTATTGTTATTAGTACAGAATTATTATTCTGTGATTGATTTAATTATATTTTCTTTACAGTACAAATAATATTTCCACTAGAAATATATTCACTTACAATACATTTTTTTTACAGGTCTTAGAAAAAAGTATATTCTCTATCTTGTACTATGTTTTAATCAACTGTTATTATCAATTAATAATATATTGATTTAAGGCATTATTATTCATTTAAACTTTATATTAAAAACCTATAAATTCTGTGGAATAAATCTTCAGGAATATTCATTCCAGGAGACAAACAAATAATTCAAAATATAGAATTAGATGACTTATAATTTGTTTCATTACTTTCTTTGTCTTTCATATCATACTACTATACAGTACATTAAGTATTACTATTACTATTTAAGTCTAAAACCTCCTCGTACAATCATCTGTTTATCGTACAGTTACAACACTGAAGCAGATAGTGTCTCTATTTCCATACAAACTGATATTTGGGCAATTTCATGGTAGCGGAATCACTATTTTTCTGAACTTTTTAAATTTAATCTAATATCATATTTACACTCCATTCTAATTCTTGGAATAATTATCATATTTACATAACTATGGAATCCATC
>NW_022746275.1:0-1035 GCF_011630105.1 Anneissia japonica
ATCCCTGATCTATACTACCTCAGCCACACCATGGTTCGGGCTGAGGTAAGAAAATTTGTGATTATTGCACCTCTTGATGGCCGGAAATTGCACTTTCAGACATAAAATTTGAATCAAATTTTCTTTATATATATCTCCATTTTTTTTAAATTGGAGTGGGTGAGCGGCTAGGTCCCCTTGAATTCGGCACTGGGCACTTAGCAGATGAAGGATCTATACCACATCAGCCCCACCAGGATTTGGGCTAAGATAAAAACAATTTGTGATTTTATGGCACCTCTAAATGGCTGGAAATTACACTCTCAAACTTAAATTTTGAATATAATTTTCCTTTAATATCTCCATTTACAACAAAATTTACAATTTAGCCCCACCCCCACCCTTGAATGCGCCACAGATTTCTGTCGATCGAAGTCGAGATTGCTTCCATGATCTCAATGACTTATTTATCATGATGGTTATCCTTGATAAGGTTCCCCGAAAAAAATCCCGATGGATCAAAAGTATCCTTCATATGTAGCCCGGATATGATACTCCAACTGTGGCGGGTCCAGGAAGTCGAAGAGGGGACTCAGGGAGTATTGGGGGCTGAGGTAAGAAAAAAGTATGATTATGGCACCTCCAGACTGCCGGAAATGGCACTCTCAGATTTAAAGTTGAATACAATTTTGTCTGTTTTCTAAATTTTTTTTTTTTATAATTTTTGAAAAAAATTAGGAGGTTGGGGGCCCGTACTGACTAGTTCCCCCTTGAATCTGCCAATGTTCACTATAACACTTGGCATAGCCAATCATTTTGTATCACAAATGATAAATTCCTAATGTCAAGCGAAAGATATTTTTATACGAAATATTTTTTTTTTACTCAATACAGTTTTACAACCTATAACACATTTACTACAGTGTACTGTAAGTTCTGTAGTTAACCTTTAGTGAACTATTTAAAAAAAATGGCCTAATTAATTATCTTGTTGTTTTCGTTGAATTAGATGGAGTTTAAACGTGGTTATATTCCGCTAGTTTGAAGGTTAACTGT
>NW_022746276.1:0-1529 GCF_011630105.1 Anneissia japonica
AATCCAAAAATAATTGGAAAATTGTAAATATTCTGGTTTGTGTCACTTCAAGGTGCCGATGACGATATGGTAAAGCAAGCAAGTGTTAATTAAATTTGAACAAGTTAATTATGTTTTTGTATATTTTTTTTAAGTCTGTCTGAAGTCTATAAGTACATTTATTAATGTGAAATGTTATAACATACCAAAATTTATTTTTATATCACAATTCATCCAAGAAAAAAAATGGTAAAGTACTGTCCACAATTGCCTACACCAGTATATAATTGTGGACACTTGACCCGGTGTAATTAACGTTCATTAGCTAATTAAATAATAATCTGATAACCTTAAATCATGCATGTACGTATATACCAATAATAGTTGTTAATAAAGAAAAAAAAATTCAGGTGTGTAACTTACTCCATTATTTTTTTAATCTATGCAAATGTGCTTAAGGGTCCACAATTCCCCAATAATATTATACATGGTGATATCTTTTAAATTATTACATGCTAATTTATTTTACAGAAATCACCTTTTACGCAACGGTTTAAAAGCTGTTCCGTAGTCGGGAACAGTGGCATCTTGGTAAATACAAGTTGCGGAAGACACATTGACCAATCTGACTTCGTTTTCAGGTAGGGCCTAATATTCTTTGGTCGTCTCCAAATTCAATCGGATATTTGCATGACGCACCAATAAAGCAGTTGAAACACCGGTAACCAGACTAAATGCATATTAAAACATACTACAGTAGTAATTGATATGGAAAGCAAGACTTTAGCATGTGACTATGCTGTGTACACTTGTTGTTTTGCCGGAGAATAGGACTAGCACTCAGATCACCCACTATTGTATCAAGCCTTTACAATGTACGAATGCCTAGGAGCTTAGAAGTCAAACCCCTAAAGAGGTGTACTGAGTACACAAAAATGTTTATGTCCCAATTAACAATACAAAACTAAAGCGAAAATGAACACGTAGAAACATGAAAAAGAAAGATTAAAATGTTTGTTATAAAACACCGTTTCCATTTTCAGGCCATCATAACAGCTCATTAATATTCATATTATCATTTTAATGCGCATTTCGAAAATGAACATGTGGAAACATGAAAAAGAAAGATTAAAATGTTTGTTATAAAACACCGTTGCCATTTTCAGGCCATCATAACAGCTCATTAATATTTTTATTATCATTTTAATGCGCATTTCCGCTTTAATCGACAGGTTTAATTTACCTCGTATCGAACAATTCGTTGATGACGCCGGAAGCAAATCAAATCTCACCACAATAAATCCATCTATTCTTTCAAAACGGTATGGTTTCTAAAGTATAAAAGCATTTATTGTTTGTTTCGTGTTATTTTGCATTGTTTTTATTTCATTGTTTCATGAAGCTATGGTTTAATCAACGTCGGATCTTGTCTTTAACCATATTAAATCTAATTTATACCCAGTGAGTGCGCCGCCATTGATGCATGGTAGAGATTGCATCTTTAGATCTCCGATCTTGTTCACAAATTCACGGACTAGTGCTGTCTGGTA
>NW_022746277.1:0-674 GCF_011630105.1 Anneissia japonica
ATAATAATATACTAATACTGTACTGTAATATTAGAAATCTAATTCTGCTGTTTCTTTTAAATTTAAATTTTTATTTTATATTATTATTAATATTTATTTTGATAACTGAAATTATATTTTGATATGTTTCATTGTCTTTGCATTTTTCCACTCTACAGTAGTTTCGATATGCTGATTAAAAAAGTGTGGAAAAGTAATAAGGGAAGTTGTTGGATATAAGATCACTTCCACATGCTTTGAATAAGTTTTTATACAATACCTATCAAATTCTATAGAAAAGAAATGTAAGTTCAGCATCACAAAATCTAGTTGAATAACCGTTTAAGATTGTGAACTCTAACACAAAATTGGCCCGAGCTCCATATACTTGCAGTGGCCCATAGCTCTGTGGTTGTTGACTTTGCTCTTTTTATATACTGCCATTGTTTGAGGTGTTGATTGGCGTTGCATTGCGAACCAAAGACTACTTTCAATATCTTGGTAAGAAGCTTTGTAAAATGTACAGGTGGCTAAATTGTTCCAGCCTGTGGCACAACTTACATATTCTAGTCCCGCTTTGCTACCTTGTGGTTGCCCATTGTGGTTGGCCAACAACAGAATCAATCAAAATTTAATGGTTAGCAAATTGTTAGAATGATTGTTGTATTGAAATCTTTTCATTCCACAAACTAATT
>NW_022746278.1:0-1103 GCF_011630105.1 Anneissia japonica
GTCTTTAAGATAACGGTATATACTGTTGTTCTTTTTCGCGTGCAGCAAATCGATCGTTGTTTTTGTGCTTTCTTCCATAACTTTCTTGTCCTAATCTTTTTTCTCTTTGCCTTTTTTGTCGATACATTTTCGACTCCTCTGTTCAGTTTATTCACATAAAGTTGTGCTTTTGTTCTCTTCGCAATCTCAGGCAAGAGTCGGAATTTGAATCGGAACACGTGCAGATCGCACCATTCGTTGGTCATGCGTATCGAACGAGCCACTCCGTCCGCCTTCCTTACATGGGCTCGCCCTTTTACATTCTGTGTAGTCCGTTGGTTTTTCACACGTCACGATCCACGGGGTTTTTTTTATACAACGGTATATACACTTGGACTTTTTATTCGCCGTTCCATGTTTTCTGGAAAGCTTTCTTAATAATGCAAATGCATATTTTCTCCAAATCATCTCATTCTGTTGTGCTTCTTCTCTTTCTTTCTTTCCTCCATCGCAACTTGTAAAAATGACGGATCGTCGGTGTCGCGGTGAACCTGACGTCGTCGTTCCGGTTGCGATGATCTCTTCACGTGCAGCAAGTCGATAATTGTTGTTGTGCCTTCTTCCATAACTTTCTTATCCAGATCTTGTTCTTTGGTCTAGTCCTCTTTCCCTGTAAGTTTATTGACATAAAGTTGCGCCTTGTTTCTTCCGCAATCTCCGTTGTCGAGTTCCCGGGTAAGTGTGGCGACGTCAGTTTCCATTACCGGTTTCTTTCCACGATCTTCGTAGTGGCCTTCCTTGGTAAGTGCGGCTACGTCATGTTCGGTGCCAACATATCTTCTTTATTTACCAGGTCTTGTCTTATTGCCTCTGTGTCTCTTTATTTTTTACATAAAACTAATAAGAAGTGAAACTTCTCGGAGATTTAAGAAGTAGGTTGACCGGTAAGCGTCCGAAGGGGACGCGGTCGTCAGCGAACATGCAGCACGTCCACTTGAGGCGTTTGTCCGTCCGCTCGTACAGCGTGCTTTTATTGCTTTCCAATCAAAGGGTTTGCATTGTAGGTCTAAGTTTGGAACTGTCAAAACAGGAACTTTACTTCTTCCACTTCTTCGTCAATCATC
>NW_022746279.1:0-500 GCF_011630105.1 Anneissia japonica
ATACCTGAGGAAGTAAAGGAAACGTCTTGTCAACATCAAATGATGTATGACCGGACACAGGAAATTGGGAATGGACAGTGACTTTGGGTGTTGCCTGAGGCTAAAGGACCAATGATAATTGAATATTCGAATGAGTAGGGTGGAGCCAGATCCCCTACATATACCCAGAATATCCAAGGAAACAAAAAAAAAGAACAGGAAAGAAGAAAAAAGACACAGCAGAGAAGAAAGAACACTGAGAGATCCCGATCGGAACTCCAGCACACAGTATAGTCCTATAGTCGGATAGACTTAGGATAAATGTGAATCTTCTTCAGAAAGCTGTTGATTGGAAACCTTCCTGAATTAAAAAGGAAGAAGAATTATTACTCTTTTTGGTTCCACTATTTTTCCTGACTTGAATCAGAAGAACAGTTTGATTTGCTGTAACAGTTCCCGGTACCAAGTGCAACCAGACGATTGCAAGTGGAAGCGATTTTTGACTTTGTTATATCATTGGA
>NW_022746280.1:0-840 GCF_011630105.1 Anneissia japonica
CAGTCTAAAACAGTTAGTAAAAAAATATGATTGATTTGAAATAAAAGGCCAAATCAGGTATATATAAGTTCATAGGCCGAAAATAATAAACAGTCCAGTAAGACTGTGAAATACATAACTTCAGGACATCAATCATGGTAGCTTTGGCACTAAGTACGGAGTGGCAAGTCAGAATCAGCAAATACCCGTAGTGCTGAGTGTATTGAATAAGGTATTTTAAAATAAAAGTTTATGCCCTATGTCGGTTTTTTGGAGTTTAAACATTTTAAAATAATTAATACATGTAGTAGTATTAATATCGGACTTGTCTAATTAGGTCTAAAACTCGCCTGGAGAAATGGTGAAAAAGCCAACCATCCATAAAAAGATATGTTACACCCTTCATTTTTAAATTTCAACTACTCAAGAAAAAGCAAAATGAGAGAAACTCCCATTCTGCTATCTTGGAATAATATAATAACTCGCTTGGCATAAATTAAAGGTTGTGTAATGGTAAAATACTCACCTTTTTCGATCTATGATTCGACACACTTTACCACTCGTCTCTTATACACATCTTTTTTTGTTAACTGTGCTTACATCCAATTAAATCACTATTATTAACACATAAACATCATCAATATGGGAAACGAATACAATGTATAAATTTAGGAAGCACATTATTTGAGAATACTATACCGATATTTCGACCTATCCTTAGGTCTTTATCAAGGTATATCAAATTATTTATCTTGTTATTATCGACCTGAATCCAACATGACCCCAACGGTAGTCCTGAGTCATCCTTTCAGACGTTTACCGACGTCGGGCCAACAACGTAACGTACTACCATTTTAACAT
>NW_022746281.1:0-1925 GCF_011630105.1 Anneissia japonica
GGCATATCCTTGTATGGCAAGGCTCTTTGACTAATTACCTTCACTAGCAGCAGTGGACATAGAGTGGAGTTGAATAGCTTAGTTTTTTAGGTACTTTCCTTAAATTCTTGTGACAGCAGGACTTTTTGTTATGACTAAAACAAACTCCACTCTTTAAGCCTCATAAAGAAACTTCACTGATGATAAAAGCATCACATTTTTTCGATTATATAAAGAGGGCCTCTGAATATCAGCTGACATCCTAGTATACGCTGGCAGGATAGACCCCCAATAAATATGGTTTTAAAAAAAAGCTATGAGATCCTGTTTTTCCTGCATGTGCAGTATTTATAGCCACTGTCAAACGCATGTGGAAAATTCCAGATAGATTATTCTTGGCATGCGTAGGAACATGCATGGGAAGTTTTGAAGCAAACAGTCTGTTATCATTGCATGCACTGCAGCACACGGCATGCTAATGATCATATTTTTTTTGAAAAAAATATTTTCAATGCTAAAGAGAAAGCTAAAATTATATTTATTTGGCAATTTTGTTATGTAAATCATAGATATTAAACTACTTAAAATAATACATGTACAAGCACTCTTTCACAAACAATATATTGATTTACTTACAGTGGCAAATCCACTATTTTTAATAAAAGGCATTCTGAAATCCGAATTTCTCCCAATTTCGAACATATTAATCACACACAAAAATCAACTTCTGAAAACTGGATTATCAGTTAAATAAACATTGTAACAAGAAATAGCAAAACAACAAGTATGCCAGATGCCGTGAATATGAGATGCTTAGCTGAGTCCAATAGTATTGCCATGGAGATTATATATTGATCGCCAGTAAATGTTAATGTTAGATAAAGTGAAAGTTACGCCTTCAATTGTTTTCGTAATGTGCAGGCTCGCTTTAAGCCTTAAAACCGATCGGAATCAACCTGAATTGAAGATGGAACTCAAAGCAAGTTTCTGCGGGTGACTCTTTTCAGTTAAACTGTCTAAAATGCACACTTCTCAAAAACATGTTGCTAATTTAATTTCAGAGAAAATTTGTAGAGAATGAAATTTAAATTTGTTAGATTTATTTAGATTTAACTCTAAAATAAAGGGTTTCTTATTTGTTTTAATAAATCGGTTTAATTAAAACTCCACTGAGCTTGTCCCTGTCACGCACCTTGAAACTTTGGGCGATCAGATGTCATCGCAACAAAAGCACATTAACCAATTGACTGGCAGAGTTTAGTAGGCCAACCATCAGCAAGTGTTATCATGACGATGAAGAATGTGCATTGTGCTATAACAATATAAATTATAGTATCCCAATGAGAAATTTCAAATTCATTATTGTGAATTCTCTCTTCATTTAATATGCAGAACTTACTGCACTGATCACTTTCCAGTTTAAATGAATGAAATCCAACATACCGTTCAAAAGTTATGGCCCATCAAAGTTGCCAAAAATGGGGGTCAAACGGTTAAAAAACGGCATTTTTCATCAATTGCCATTTTGAGCATTTTTGGAGGGCCATAACTTCAAAAATAATCATAGAAAACATCTAATTTTCACCAATCTGGTAGATCACATAGGGTTTTATGTGTCTATTTTTTTTGGGGACACTCTGCAATGTGGTTTTTAAAATAACGGCCCAAGAGTATGGTCCCTCTGCATTTTTTGGCAATTTTTCGCAAATGTCTCAAAAATGTGCAAAATCGGCACTTTTTCAACGGCCTATATCTTCTTAACCACTGCATCAATCCACTTACTTTTTTTTGCATTACAAAGAATGGTATATATATATATGGCCAGGGTCTACCTCAAATGTATTATAATAACATACTTAAATTAAATAAGATAAACTCTACAATAAAAATATCGCCAAAACATTTTAAAATGCAAAATCGGCAATGTTTGAAAAGTAATAAAAATG
>NW_022746282.1:0-556 GCF_011630105.1 Anneissia japonica
TACCCACGCACACCCATATTATATTGAGGGCTCTTAATGATCAGTTCCTGTAGGAACTTGATAAGTCACCCTCTTAAAAATGGTAATGATAAACGAATGCATGAATGAATGAATGAATCAATCAATCAATGAATGAGTGCATGAATGAAGTGATAAATGAATATATGAGTACATAAATAAATGAATGAATAAATAAATCATGATATTAATGAATAAATAAATAAAAATCAATAGACAAAATATCCTATAAATTTATTATAATAGTTTTAAAACAATATAAGTCAATGTAATAGAGCAATTTGCTTATTAATAAACGAAAACGTCAGCAAAAATTACGTGGTAATGAATGAATAAATGAATACATAAATGAATGAATGAATGAATAAATGAATGAATCATTATATTAATAAATAAATAAATAAAAATCAATCCACAAAAAATCCTATAAGTAAATCTTATAATACTATTAAAATACTATAAATCAATGTAATAGAAATTCAATTTGCTTTATTAATAAACGAAAACGTCAGCAAAACTTACGTGGTAAGACATCATT
>NW_022746283.1:0-1707 GCF_011630105.1 Anneissia japonica
CTGGCAGATTCCTCTTCTTTAAGGTTCAAAATTTATTTATATTTTTATAGCATTGGCGCATGACGGTTTAGAGTTTGTAACTATTATATCATTATTATGTTTTTCAAATAACTATAGGCTATTCCAAGAGGAAAAGATAAAATAATTAATTGAAAATAAACTAATGAAAGGAAATTTAAACAACATTCATCAGAATTTACGATACTAACCCTTTCTCATAAATGTTATTTCTTTGGTGTCCATCCGTGGATGTTCACTATAGTTGACCTTTTTGTTTGACCTCATCGACTCAAAGGAACAGTGTTTGAGAAGCTCGGTTAGATTTTTGTCCGTAATAGGCCATCCGAGGAACGATGCAACTTTCTCAACAACATCACTGAGACTCTATACACATTAAAGTAATTATATATCCAAATAAATAAAATATATAAAAAAAACACTTACAGTATACCATAGATACCCGGCCGTATGTCAGATACCGTCTATAATTGATATGTACCGGTACATTAGCATATATTAATTAACTAAATACAAAATTAATTAATATTTATAAACAGATAATAGGTATTGCTTCTTACTCTTTGCACGTCTTCGTATTTGACGAACAGTACGTTTTTATCGTTGCGTTGACTCCACCAATAGGAGTTCATTGAAAACCAGTTTCCAAAAACAACTGTAATGAAATATTTTTAAAACCCTACTTGCGTAACTACACTCATTCATTAACAATAATCAAGTGTTAAGATAAAAATAACTTCGATAATGATGCTGATGCTAATAATAATAATGATAGTACTGTACAGTTGTTTCAGTGATAGGTTATAAGCTTTATAGAATTATTACGGTTAGTAATTGTAACGATAATTGTAATGATATTTGAATATTAATATACGATAATGATATAATGATAGTAACGATAATCCATATCGAGGATAATAAAAATTTCTAATACAACAACAATAGGCTTAATAATAGTAACGGTTACAACAATAAGCTTATAATGGCCAAGAATAATAAGAAACTATCATGTTAATTAGCTACTCACGATTCCCATCGCAGAAATCATTCAGAAATTCACTCCACGAGTCATAGGTTGGGTAATGTTTTACCATTTTGTGAAAATAGAAGAAAGAAACAGCAGTGTCTTTTGGATTTCTACAGACAAATACAATCTAAGAGAAAAAAAACCCATCTCAAATGTGAACATGAATCAATTGGTAAACGATTTGCAAGTATATACTGATTGTTGTGAATATTTACCATTAATTATTCTCGACAGTCATATTTAGAATTGCTTATTATTATCATATACTAATTTGAGTAAGGACCAAAATGTTACCGTCCGGACGCGTGCACATCTGGAAGAAATATATTATATCACTACTCTCGTAGGTGACTTCTCTTATTGGCTTTTTTTAGTTCTATATTTATGTCCATTAAAATATGATTAAAACTAACATGAATATAAAAAGAACACAAAAAACAATTTCCATGGGTGGGTGTATAGTTTAGAATTGACAACGTTTTAAAGTATTTGAAGATCTGGAGCAGTATGTCGATCAAATGTCACTCCCAAATCATTACATATACATGAGGGTGCTATTCCATACATTTATACGTCAATAGTGATGCAAGGGCATAATCACGTCTTCCTTCGAATAACTACCATTTCAAATGTTTAATTAAATCTTCACCACGATAAATAAT
>NW_022746284.1:0-1467 GCF_011630105.1 Anneissia japonica
TTCATATAGAAAAAAAAAAAAAAGAGAAGTTTTTACACTAGGACGATTTGATAACGATTTATCATGTATATGATAACAAAATATTTTAACAAATCAAATCAGATGACATCATAACCATGTAAAAACGATAAAATCGTTGTTACTACTAAGATTTTAATGTTTTTCCATGATTATGATGTCATCTGATTTGATTTGTCAAAATATATTCTTACCACATAACTGATAAATCGTTATCGAATCGTTATAGTGTAGAAACTTCTCTTATTTCTTTTATTTACTATATGAACAATTGCTTTTTAGATTTTTTATCGTTATCGTTGAAGTATAAACAGGCCTTAATCATTATTGAACATAAGCATAACCTAAGAAAAGTCAATGATGTATTGGACTAGGTTTTTTAAATAGTGTTTTTAATTAATTAAATTTAAAATGAAATATAAGATATAACATTTAATTGAATATTTTTTTATTATGTATAATTAAAGAATTATTAGATTTTTAAATAGTTAAAATATTTTTTTATTATGTATAATTTAAAAACTATTAGATTTTTAAAATAATATTAAAAAATTAAATATAAGAGATAACATTTGTTTAAATATTTGTTTATTACCTGTATGTATAATTTAAAAAAATTAGGTATTTATATAATGTTTTTAAATGGTTAAATAAATAAATGAAATACTGTATATGAGAACATTTGATTGGATATTTTTTATTATGTATAATTTAAAAGTTATTAGATTTTAAAAAATAATGTTATTGAATAATTAAACAAATAAATAAAGAATGAAATATAAGAGATAACTTTTGATTGAATATTTTTTTATTATGTATATTTAAAGAATTATGATGGGTTTTTTTTTGTATTATATAGGTTGTATCTATGAGAATGTTGAGTATGCTAGTGGAGAATCATGGAAAGCTAAGTCTAACCCTTGTCTGTCTTGTAACTGCCATGTGAGTACTACGGTATATGATACATATGAGGCACGTTGTATCAAAATGGCTAAGTTGTAGCAAAAATTGAAATTCAAGTTATTAGTATTTTCAGATAACTGAGTATGTGACCTTTAAAATGAGGGGTCATTCATTGAAATTGGACATTTCAAGCCTAAGTTATTGGAAAGTGAAATTACAGTACTCTTAGAGTCAAGATAAACATGATTTTGAGTAATTGCCTTCCAAAGTTATTTGTGCATACATTGTTTAATAGAATTAAGTATCTAAATAACATTAAATAAACAATTTGTTGATCACTTCCAGAACTAATACTTTGGGACATGATTAATAAGACATTAAACTGTTGATCTATAGCGGAAAAAAAAATTGGATTTTTAGGCAATTTTTTGAGCTACCATATTTTATAGCAACTTTACTCAATACTGGTCTGTGCGACAACTTAACCATTTTGCCACGACATGCCTCATATTTTCATTATCACTCTTATCATCTCTCAACTTCTTA
>NW_022746285.1:0-576 GCF_011630105.1 Anneissia japonica
ATGTACACTTAAACATGGTTCATCAAAGTCGGTGTCTGACGATGCATCATGTGCTGTTTTCACATTATGTGTGTTTTCTGAATAATCATCTGAATCTACATCTGAAGACAAATTTCTGTCCATGACACTTTTAGTAGTTTGTCGAATTAACACAAAAACCTTTGGTCATAGATCATTTTATTTTCAGCTGCTTTTCTTTGGAATTCCTTGCCCAAACATATTACTGAATCACCATCAGTTCGCTGTTTTAACACAAAACTTAAGACGCACCTTTTTATTATAAAATGTTAAGCGCATTTGATTTTTACTTCGGTTTAGTTGAAATTACCCCACGCCTTTGCGAGCAAGATAGCTGATGTGCCCTAAAACTTTCATTTATTGCATTACACACTAAATACTTTATACTATCCCAAAAAAGACATAGAACTCAACACTAAGTCCATCTGACCCTGGGGATTTTTTTCATATCTGAAAGAGCATTCTCACACTCATCAATAGTGACAATGCCTTTACATAGATCTTTTTCTTCTTCCGAAAGTGCGTTCACCCTGGTACTAGCGAGGTACGTTTTTATTT
>NW_022746286.1:0-544 GCF_011630105.1 Anneissia japonica
AATTTCAACATTTGCTTTTTCAGATAATTTATTATGACATTTGACTACTTGTTTGCGCTGTGAAACCATTTGATTTCAGTGTCTTTAATGCCATAATTTTCTAATTTAGTTAGGAGAAGAGTATGATCAATAGAGTCAAAGCATTTAGATACCGTATGTCGAGAAAACAGGCTCCAATCATTTCATGGTCATTCAAAGTTTCCATCCATTCATCTATAACTCGATGAAGGCAAGTGATGGTGGAGTGGTATTTTCTGAAGGCATATTGATCTACACTTATGAGATCATTTTCGTTTAGATAACTAACTAATTGATTTTGAATTTCTCTTTCAACAATTTTTGGTATTGTATAAACAATTGATGGTAGAAACCGTGTCCGAATACAGAAACACCAATGTAAATACAGTTAGGGAAAGCCTAGTATATTATGGGAAAAGTTTCTTATATTCCTATATAATCGCCAACTGGGTCGTGGATAAACTTGATGGCTGAATGAAAATTCGAAAGGTGAAATATCCATGCGGCCGGAAACCTTTGTGATTTA
>NW_022746287.1:0-4873 GCF_011630105.1 Anneissia japonica
AGATGATACCGCCTAGTAATGTAGCGCCCTCTGTGACCGACCGCGTTTCCACTTTAATAAATTTGTTTATTTACATCGTTTGGTAGCCTACTTAAACGTCCGTTCATGGTCCAGCATTACCCTGGGCTATAATACTGCGCGTGCTGTTGTTGGATTCGTATTAATTCCCTTACATTTCGCATTTAGGTTTAACACAACATTCCGATATTCTAGTTTGATTTTTTTTTAGAAAGAGAAAATATCACGTAAGTATGTGTAGGCTGCACATCATTGACACAATTTATTTTTACATTTACACTATGGCATGAAAAACCATTTTGTTTACTTGTTAAAAGAATCAACGCCGCCATAATTTTAAATGAGAACTTGAAACGTTGGCCATATTTAGTCAATTATGTCGTAGATTATGACTAAATTGATGCAGGAAAATTGGGTATTTTATTAAAGGTTTATTTAGCCTTACATATATTTATAGACGTGAAGAATACTATTGTTTTATTTTTTGTTATATTTTTGTTTTCAAGATTCAAGATTAAAAATTTCTTTATTGTCCAAAAAAGGAGATTTCTGGCGGAACATTTTCATTTCAATAAATACAAACATACATAATAAAAACGGAGGTTAAAATTTAAAAATACTGAAAAAACACACACCTAAATATACTAAAGACAATAGCTAATATAACAGAGAAAATGTAAAAGTAATAGGCCTAAGCTAACAAACGTATTGAGCAACAGTCGACATGATATAAAAGGACGGTATAACTTTACTGTGATTAATACCGTAACTCTTGTAGCAAATTCTTCATTATCCGAAACGTGGTTCGCCTCTCTTTAATTTTTTCCCCCGAAGGAAAGGGGACGGTACTGCTGGCCAAGTTTACGTTTTGGGGCCCCAGGCCAAGTGGAAAAAGCTAAAATGGTGGTGAATTTATGTGATTTTTAAATATCTGAGTGTATATTTATTTTTTTTTTGAATTAGGGAATGAACAGCAGGAGGGGAAGGACGCAAGGTTTCCCGGGGTAAGGGCGTGTTCCCAGTCTGGTGGGCCTCCACACGCTTCCCCGTAAATACGCCATTGAATTATCTGTAATACGTGCATCATTAATTCATATCAATAGAGATTCTTTTATCCTTAACAATGGCGCTTATTGTTTCTATTTTATGATTACATGTATCTCATTTTGGATTTAAAAAAAAAGTTTTTGTATTATTTTCTTGTCACCATAACATTGATCCTTTCTTCAACTTTTGTCTCACAAGCAGTCCGTATATCTTTTAATATGGCACCGATGTAGGCTTATTTAAGTTGCTTTTTAGTTTGATGTTGACATAGGCCTATATAGAATGAAAAAAATCCGAAATAGTTTAATTGAAATTAATTGAATTGTCAATTAAATTTGTAGGCATTGGCGAATCTTGTTTAAAAAAAAGTACGTCTAGGCATGAGCTCACTGTCGGATTGCTCTCGATCATCATGATCTGAATCGATTGGATAAAGTATAAAAATGTCTAAAACGTGAGGCAGAGAGACATTAGATGTCGAAATTCAACTCATCGTGGTCTACAACGTGTCACATAATTATTATTTTTAAAAATATATTTTAACATTCACCTGATTATGTATCCATGCATTACGGCCCCACTAATAACGCCTGCAATTCTCTGCTTCACCGACTTCCGGTCGTCAACTTTTAGTACTACTTCCGATAACTTCCTAGAGAGATGATTGGTCGAAATATAGCAGGCGGAGCTATGCCGTACTCACTGAACCGTCACAGTTTATGTGAATGAGTTCAGTTCAGTTGGCTGCGCTATATACAAGCCCCTGTTTGGAATTTTGCCACCTTCGTCTTTGGCCCACAGCCGACTCATCCAGCTGATCATCAAGCAAAACTAGCATGTGCTTTAGTCAGTCGTTTAGTTAAATCAAATATTTATCATGGACTCTTATTTGCTGCCCGTCCTTATCATTGTGCTGCTGAACTGTTTTTATTTTTCTCACGGAGCTGCTATACCAGACTTATCAGGTAAGACCCATCCATGCTCATACTGCAGTTACCTAGTTTGAACGACCCGGCTTTTCCCGGGACTTTTCGCTCCACTTTTGCCAGTGGCATGCATAGATGAGGGTTAGATACCATTTAGGCCGTTATTTGATTGGGTTACTAACACATTTTTTGCCTCAGTACCATCCACTATTTTAAATATCCTGGATCGTCCCTACTTACAGTTAACCATGGTTAAAACAGTATCAATTAATGTCTATGATAGGATGAGGTGAAAACATGTTAATGTTTATAAATAACACTATTTTTTAAACATTTTTATTATTGAACCATATTTAATGAAGTTGAACCATCAAGATCATTACTCCCAATGATCAATTCACATGGACCTTTAATATGTCATTTGATATTTTATGTATTTTTTAAGCAACTAGTTAACATCATTTGATATTTTATGTATTTTTTAAGCAACTAGTTAACTGTCATACTGCATTTTTTATGTTGTGGTTGCCAATGTTTAAACATTTGTTAAGAGTGTATAGTGGACCCTTTTTAATAATAGGAAATTACATTACAATCATTATGTTTTCTTACAGATAACAAATCGTATGAGATTGTCACACCAATTCGAGTCAATCACAAACGTGAATCAATTAAAAATGTACACCATTTTCGTAAACGGAGTGTGCCTACGCCTGAGGAAGATGCAGCCTTCTTCGGGGACTCGGATAAAACTATGTATTTAATAGAAGCTTTTGGGCACCAATTTCATTTAACTTTAGCCCATGATGATTCTTTTATTGCTTCAAATTTTGTCGTAGATGCTATAGGTTCAACTGGGGATGATATATACAATACGTTACAGAATGACGCGCCTCATCATTGCTTTTATACTGGAAATGTTAACAGTCATCCCGATTCCGCTGCTGTCATGAGTTTATGCAACGGAATGGTAAGAATTTTTTTTATCGCTATTGATGCGTTGCAGCAAACATCTTGATGTACCGTTTTACAATAATATCGTTAGGATGTACTGCAGTGTACATCTTGATGTGCTTCATCTAAAAATTTATACGAACAAATTTAATTACATTTTCTTAAGTATAAAAGTGGTCAGGTTGCTTAAAAGAAAAAAAAATACTGTAGTATTTAAGTAAATTTTTAAGGCAAAGTTAATGATATAGGTCTTTGTTAATAGCTTCAAAGTTGACCTAATTGCCTGTGGATAGATGCCTGGTTGATAGGGGTACTTAATCATATCCACCTGGAGAAAAATTAGCTGGCAAATCGGTCAGACTCCTCCCTGGTAAGAAAGGCGGGCAATACTTTGACGTTTCCAAGTTATAATTTTTGCCAAAATAGTTTATAATTTATAATTGTTATTTAATGACCTAACTATTGTATACATTTCTCAAATAATGTTAATAGTAATAGCAATATTATTTGATTCTGTTGCATCTTATTGAAGAACATTACATAACAGTTAATTAAATTTATATAATTTTATAATGAAGTTAGGCAATATAAAGTGTAATATCCAAGACGCTTGATGAATTTGAAAGATAATTGTTAATTAATATTTTAATTGATTACAGATTGTTTTCATATAAATTATATAATATGTTTATTTTTTATAGTAAACAGTAGTAGGATAGTAGTAGTAGATAATCAACTGAGTAGAGCAGGAGATTCAATTTATTGTGTCAAAGTGGAGACAGAATTCCAAGGTCAGCTTTAAATGATCTCCTTGACAACCAATTATCCCTGGATAAGTTTAAGTTTCAATACAGTACTAGGTCAGTGTGAGTTTTTGAATGTGAACAAATATTGCACATACTGTAGGTTGGAGTACAGTACTAGCTACTTGTGATATGAAATAAATACATAAATATAATGAAAAGTTTTTCCTAAGATGTTTATTTAATCTGACTGATTTTAATGAAAACTTGAGTATGATAAACATTTGGTGGATAAAAGGATTGGATCTGTGGTTATGATCTATCTTCCAATCACAAAAAAACTTAAGACAAATTAATTACAAGATACATTAAAACAACCTAGCCAAACGAAAAACAGCTTAAATTAATTCCTTCTTTCCTCCCCTCCTTTCTTGAAAAATTCAAATTGTTACTGCTCCCACTAAATATAACCTTACTTAACTTATTATCTAAACCAATACTGTTTACAAATTACTAAGTACCCTTCTACCCTCTTCTCTTCCTAAAAAATGCAACATTTACCCCTTCCCCTTTAAAACAATAAAACTTGAACATCAAAAGTAACATTTACAGTGTGCTGGGGAGGGAATATTCTAAAAGATGACATGGATAGACTTAATCGTATCGTTGATAAGGCTGGAAGAATTATTGGGGGATGGGTGCCTTCTGTAGACTCTGTTTAATGTGACAGGGTGATGGCGAAGTTTGCTATAGTAATGGTAGACTCTTCTTATCCTCTCCATTCTGTAATTGTATCTAATTTTATTGAACTGAGTGGGAGACTCAGGTCATCATCTACACCCACAAATCGATATCATTACTCTTTCAACCCTAAGGGTATCAGATTCCTCAACGAAAATTTTCAAAGATAGTTGTTTGGTTATCCTTATCTTCAGCAGTTTAATTTTTGTGTAGTTTTGTAATATTCATCTTACTGTACAAATGTGAACTAGGTTACCATCACAAACATGTGAATTTCCTGTGAAGGATGAAATAAAGTTTTCTGTATCTGTATCTAAATGTTAATGCAAAAAGACTTACTAAAATGAAAGTAATAAATTAAGATGTACCATACTAGAATATGGAATTCAATATCTAGGTCTATAATGTAAGCATTGTTCTGACCAAATTAAATTTTCCACTTCC
>NW_022746288.1:0-724 GCF_011630105.1 Anneissia japonica
CTCGATAACTTTGTCTTTTACATTCGACCATTTCATACTGGCTTTAGTGCTATTACATGCGTACTTATTTTCAATTTGTTTTTTAACTTCTAAACTGAAAGATTTCCAAATAATATTTGCATTTAGTTCTCTTTTTTATCTTTTTTCCTTTGTAAACCAATTTTATAAATGGAGAATGTAAGTAGAGACATAAGTTCATTCACAATTTTGTTTTTAGTTCCAACAATAATGTCAAACCAGTTTATTGATTCTACACCGGGAAAATCGCATTTAGTAATAATTGCGTTAAATTTTTTCCACACAGGTTGAATTTTTTTACATTGAACTAACATATGGTGTTCATTTTCTATTTCTTTATAACAATTGTCACATAAATCACTTGTAACTACTCTCCATGTTTTTAGTCTTTTATTACAAGGTAGGATGCGATGTAAAAGCTTAAAGTTAAACTGGGCAATTTTTGTAATATGTTTCATATCTTTCACTTGATTGTACCATACCTCGTCCCAGTCAATTACTTCAGTGTTAAACTCTACTTCCAATTTCTTTTGCGTGATTGGAGTTGTACCAATTTCAGAAATAAAGTGATTATAGTAAACACCAACTTTGTTTTAAATTACCTTTTTGAACAGTGAATTGCTTATATTTTCATCTTGTGGTGGAAAGTGTAGGAATTATTTCACATGGCGTTAATATTCTATTATCAATCATAATGTCATTTATT
>NW_022746289.1:0-619 GCF_011630105.1 Anneissia japonica
ACCAAGGGATCTACTGTTTGCTGTAAAAGACCACGCTGTAAAACTTGCGCCCACGTCAAATCCATCGAATCCATCAACGGACCTTCTGGAAACCATAATATTACAGATCAATTTTCATGCATATCTGTCAACTTGGTGTATGCCATTTTATGCACTAAATGTGATGTCATCTACATTGGTGAAACTAAGCGTCGTATGGCAGACAGATTCACGGAACACCTCAGGTCTATAAGACTGAGACAACCTGGCCTCCCTGTAGCTGAACATTTCTCCACCAACCATAGTCCGGATGACATCAAAATAACTGGTATCACTTTATGCCACGGATCCGATCACGTCAGGAAAAACACAGAGGAACGCATTATCCATCGTCTCGGTACTTTAGCTCCTCGTGGACTTAATGTTTCCTTTAAATCATTTAAACTATAATTATCATTTGATATTATGCTTGTATTTATGCTTTACTTGTTATCTCTGAGACCGTGGATTTATTATGTACATTTGCGTTTTTTTTACATATACTTATATTTTATATCCATTATATACAATCATTTCCATTTATTATTTTTATATTTTATACTTATTTATGTCATTTATTACAATCCCGGTTGTTATCATC
>NW_022746290.1:0-519 GCF_011630105.1 Anneissia japonica
AAAACGATCTCTGAAAGGATTTGTATGGGAATAGAAGACAAGCATCTTAATCGCCAACTACAGTAACCGCTCTCTTTCTAACAACGAATGGAGAATCCTTGAACTGTAATTACTTTTTGAAATATTTAATTAAATGTGTGTTTGATACTGGCAGTTCTTTGCGTCGTTTATCTCGGCAATTAATTCATCATTTCAATCACGGTATCTCTCTATAAGAACAACGTATAAGTATAAGTACAAAAACTGAAATGGAGCAGATTTTACAAAGGATGAGCCAAAACATCAAACCAACGATGACAATGAAGAAAAATTAAATTTGGGTGTGTGTGACATATTTGGGACAGTGGTGTATCAGAAGGGATACGCTCTAAAAAAAAGTTGCACTACCACCCCACTGAGAACTTGCTATTAGTATAGTAAAAATCACATATCAATCACCTCACATTTTGCCATTGCGCAGCTCGCTATATCCCTCACTCTGTCACTGGTTAGAGGAAAGGGATGCGATGATGTGGATGG
>NW_022746291.1:0-1246 GCF_011630105.1 Anneissia japonica
ACACCCCCTTCACCATTAAATGGAACATAATAAAACGAGCACCCCCATATAACAATATCACTAAAACGCTGCAACCTATGCCTAACAGAAAAGTATTACATCATCGCATCTGACCGTAACAAAACATTAAACAAACGATCAGAGTTGATCTCCGTCTGTCGTCACCGCAACAAATACTTGCTCAAGAACTGTTAATTTTCACGCCCACTTTCTACAAACCTCACGCCCATCACTTATAATATACCTGTTCTTAATGGAAACATTTTCTCCCAGCAGTAAATTCCACAACACGTATATATATACCATCCTTTCTGCTTAATAACTCAGACCTGACGATTGCACATTGCATGAAACTGCAGTAGTCGAAAATAAAATCCTTACACGTATCGTTGTCTACCTACATTATATTTGCTCTACCACGATTTTACAGTGGCATTGAGCACTGTTTCCCAAAAAATTGAGAGATTTTTCTTTATATTTATATTTATATATTTTATTTATATATATATACATACACGTATATATATATACACGTATACATATATATATACATGTATACGTATATATATATATATATATATATATATATATATATATATACACGTATACATATATATAATGTATGTGTATACATGTATACGTATGTATATACACGTATATGTATACGTATGTATATACGTATAATATACATGCGTATATATATATACACACGCGTATGTATGTACACGCGTATATATATATATATATATATACATGTGTATATATCATAGAGATATAATAAGAATACTAGAGCGCTAACCGCAATGTATTCGATGTTCGAAATACGCAGGGGTGTGTGTGTGTACCATCCAAGATGGCTGCCATATATTTAGCCAATCAAATTTAGCCTAAGCACCATCATTTGCAGTTGCGCCCTCAACTTACACAGAAAGTTCAGTACAGCTAGTTACCCGTATGTTTGAAACTCGAGCGTTGCGGTGTATGAGTGTAATGTACACGATTTTAATTTTCATTCCTTGGTCCTTTATTTTTGAATAAGATGCTCCACTTGGCCTCGTTTTGGCTACGATAGTTTTATAATTTGTTACTACCATTACTCATTATCATTAATGAAATAATAGTCAGTCAGAGGGCTTATTTATAGTAATAATATGTATACTAAGCCTGAGGGTGGCGCTTTACTACGGCGGCCATCTTGGATGGTACACATACAATAACTCTGCATTGCTTCGCCATCTTGTCAGCA
>NW_022746292.1:0-645 GCF_011630105.1 Anneissia japonica
TTTTTCTACATTCTATCTACATTTTTTTTTATCTGTTGGATTTTAAACAACAACTTTACAACTGTGGAAGATGAAGTTGGCTCTATTTTCGATGCTTTCGAAGAGCAGGAAGAGGACGGTTCGCTGTTCTTTCTTATGGACAGGTAACGTCCTGTGGCCATATTCTTGAACGCGCTGCCTTTCCACGTCTGTTTCTCCTGCCAGTGACAGAGGTCCCCTTCGCACTCGTCAACGGCCGTTATCGTTCCGTTTACTTCCGAGGACAGGTATCTACCGGAGCGGTCTACCGGAGCGGCATGACCGCATAGTGAAGCTGTTGAGCGTAGCCGACAATCTCTGCAAGTATTCGGCGTCACCCTGCGTCGTGGTATTCACTCCGGCGCCGACGGACAGAGAGTAACCGGACCGACACGTCAACATGCATGCGAATCTCCCGACCTCGCAGTGCGTGCCGGAGGCTACGGTGCACAGAGCAAAGAGCAACAGTATCTTGTTCATCATCTCGTTGATCGTTTTCGACTGTCTCTGTATTGCCTCGTCGCTTATATTAGGTGGAGAAACGGAAACTCGATGACGTGGGTCACAGCTGTTCCAACCTATAATAAAAATTTAGAAAAGTCAAGCGCCCTCAGTGTTAGCAGACGA
>NW_022746293.1:0-10329 GCF_011630105.1 Anneissia japonica
ATATATGTATATATACATATATATATATATATATATATATATAATATAATATATATTGTAGGGTTTTTGATTCTCTGACACCGGCAACTTTCTCCCGTCCGGAAAATTGGCCATTCCAATCCCTCCTCTCTTCCCAGTCGGGAATATCAGACCTGATACCGTCGACTCTGGCGGCACCACTGGGTATAGGATACAGTAATAGTATTGAGAATAGTGTTGCTTTCATTTTAGGTGGGAGAAAGGTGCTTATTAAACAACGATTAAATTAAACATTTGGTATAATTTAGCATAATTTCCCATCATCCCTTGGCATAATTTGATTTGGATCACTGGTCACAAAGAAAGGTAAAGGCCTAGCATTCAATTAAGTATTGCGGACGCATAAATAACGCTAAATGTTTTGATTTTAAAGAAGATAGAGAGTAGTGATCTACCAGTATTTTAATGATGGAATTGGTATAGTTCGAATGGAGGAATTATTGTCTTGCTTAAACAGCTTGTTTACCACCTCCCCATGCTACAATGTAGCTTGCAACAATAGAAATCCTGATCATTTTACTTGTAAATACTTGCATAATTCTGAAAATGTATTTTAAATGTTTATAAATTTATTTTTTTTAAATCCAGTTCCCCCCCCCCATAGCCCCACCCCGTCCATTTTTCATCCACACCCCGACAAAACACCCTCTCTAACCAGGCTTGACGAATAAAACACTTCTTATGTCTACTAAATTCATCAGAACAATAGGGATGCCATAATCAGTACGTGGATGTTTCAGCTTTATAAAGGTATAAACCAATTTTCCCCCGGGTATCAGTAATTAACTCTCTGGGGTTTCGACTTAAAAACAGAAGATTTTTTTCCCCAAACTATTTCCAACAAACCGTAGAAAATTCCATCGCAATAGCTCAATGGAAACTGTGTTGTTGCTAAGGAGATTCTTTGACTGCTGCTGTGATTTTTCTTCAATTTCTTCAGTACTTTAAAAGCCCTTTTGCTCAGAATTTTATAGGCCAGTTTATGGAGAATAATTATAACTTTAAATTTTTCTAGGGGTACAGTCAAAAAAACATGATGAATGGGATGGTGGAGGCAGCAGTGAATTGGATGAAGGCTGGGCTACCGTTGCGCAAGCTAAAGATTGTGCTGTATGCTGCAAATGTGGACGATAAACGGGAATTGCTAGAGAAAAACAAACACATGTGTAAACTGTTTAAAGATTTAAAGGAAAGATATGGAATGAAAGAACTCGCACAAAAGGTATAATGTAGTTTTGCTTACAGTCTAATTATTTATTTTATCTCCATTAAAAAAATAACTTAGATGATATAGATGATAATGGAGATTGTGGTTGACGTAATGACAATAACAATGGTGATAATTTAAAATTTATTGTATGATTTTAGACAAATTTATCAAAAATGACAACTGATGAGGTCAACATACATTATTCATATCACACTGATTTTAAAGGTATTTGTTCATGATTACACTACCTCTATACTTACGTTTTTTTCTTGATCTTTCTTTTATTCAATATATAGAACATTCCTATCGAGTATGATGCATATATTTCATTTTCTAAAGAAGACGAAATGTTTGCCACCATCATTAAACAAAAGTTAGAGTTGGCGAAGTCGGATATTCGCATATTTGAAAATCAACAGGAAATAAAAAATGAAGAGGTGTGGCAGGAGGACATGTATGACGTTATGATGCGATGTGCAAGAGTTATTACAGGTGAGTCTAGCTCACTGGTGTATCTAGGAGTATTGACATGGTGGGAGGGAGGGGGGTGGCTGATGGTATTGGGTCAAGTTGATGGGTTACATTGTAACCATTTTCTCAGCAGTTTTTTAATTATTTTTTTTTTTGGGGGGGGGGCGCTAAATTTGTATGAAGGATGCGTGCCACTGGCCTAGTCTCCTGAAGTAAATGTAAAATAAACATTCCATTTTAATGAATTATGTTGTTCTTTTAATTTTGTGCACAAACATTCATTTTTGGTTTAAGTATTTATTGATTTTATTGTGTATTTTAATAACAAATACCGTAGGTCTAAATGGTTTACAGTGCGTATTCATCAGGATTAGAATTAGCTTTCAAGATAAAATGAAATTATTTGATCAAATATGTATTATCGTATAATGTCTTTATCAGACATCTGATACACAACTTTATACTCTTGAGGCACAGGCAGTGAATTTGTCTCCAATCATAAAAAAAAAACCCCAAAAAACTTGACTTTGAATCCACTACCCTGGTCTTGGATCCAGAGCAACGCAATATCCTCCAGAGATTTGTATGTGAAAATAACGTTGGCTTTTTTTTTTCATTGCTACCTTTTATTTTAATCTTCCAGTCCTTACTCCTCAGTACCTTAGAAGTGTCTCATGCATGGAGCAGTATAACATGGCATTGTGTTGTCACCGGACAGCAGAGCGTGATATTCTTACCCCATTTTATGTTGAGCCTATTGAAGTTATGCCTACATACATGGGACTTGTTCAGTATGTGGATTGCCTGTAAGTCCAAGTTTATTCTCTTCAATGTTATTGTTAGTGTTCTTGCAGCCATTGGCCGTATTCTGCTGGTCGTTCTTTGTAAAACCACGTACTACACCTGTGCAGTGGTAAAATCCTACATTTTATTAAATAAAAAAGTTGCATGGGAAGACATTTGGGCAAAAAGGGTCTCCAAAATAAAAGAAAAGGAAGCTGGCACACTTCTACCGACAAATAAAAGACTTCACAAGTGGAACGTCATAAACAATGATATTAAAATACATTTTATGTAATAAGGTTGAAGATGAAAAACATTTACTCTATATAAGTCTAAATGATTAAATGATAAATAGATTAATCACACCGGTAAATATAACATTTGATAATTTTATAACTAGAACAAATAAGCAGTATATAAATAATCTCATTAGGGTTGGCTCCTTCTGTTTGTTTAAAGCAAAAATTCTGAAATCTCGGAAAAATGGAACTTTGGTTCAATTAATACCCTTTTAATGAATGAATTACATTTGAGATATCTGATATAACTTTATTTTAAAAAAATATTAACAATGTAATTACCATTATATAAAGACGATATTAATGTTTGAATATATTTTTTTCATAAAAATGAAAGAAATACATTAATAAGAATATTAAAGAAATAGTAAATCAAAGTGGGATAAATGTATGATAGAATGTGTTTAACGGTTAAAACAAGAAAACTGATTTTTGTATGTGTTATGTAATTATGTTAATGAAAAAGAATGGAATAAAAATTGGTGAAAATACAAAATAGAAAGGGAAAAAGGAAGGAAAAACATATGCTCTTGATGTTCTAACAGTAAACCTTAGAGGAAGGGAAGTTATGTGTTAAGTTAATCTGAAATTTGCTTCGTTTTCACAATATAAATCTACTGTAAAGAGTTCAAATATTTTTCCTTAAATATATGGAAATTTTGATTTTTTGTTTAATGAGGAATATATAGAATAAAGGTGGTGGTTACGCCACAACAGAGAAAAAAAATCCTCCTAACGAATAATACTGGATACTACGAGAAACGCTAGCGTAATCAAGGTTGCTTCAGCTTGTGGTAGTGTGGGTTTTCCGTAAAAAATGTTTTCTTGCAGTTTTTAAATTCTGTTAGACTAAAATTAATTTTTGGCTTAATGTGGGTAAATATTACAATTATTATTCTCTGAAATTTAATAAAAATTTTATTAACGCAAATGTTGTTGCAAAACTGACCAATCAGCCCTGTTTGTTTGATCACGTGGATAACTTATTGCAAATTAATGCTGAACGCACTCTAGTTTACCTTAATTTCCGTTGCCAACGAAGTATATTTTACAAACCAGCAGAATGAAGATAATATTAAAATGGTTGTCAACTAACCGAACCAGTTGAATACGGCGGCTATTGTATTCGAAAATAACATTTTTCAGTTTTTACAGGTCATGCAGTCATGCCATATTTTATTTGTACAGTAAATTTGTATAATTGGTATTACATGAATCATTCCTGTATCTGCTTTGCAAACTGTATTGTTTATAAAGTAGAAAGTATGTGAGGTAATTGAGTGTGATTAACAAATATATCTTAATTCCAATCAACATCATACATAAAAATTTGTGACATCCATTTTTGCCTTTGTGATTTCTTGTAAGGTTATTGAAACTTAAAATTAGCAAGAAAACAAACGTTCCCCCAAAGGTACTCTCACTCGGTACCTATTTAATTGTGTAACGTTATGATTTAAATGTTTTTATAATATAGATAAATTTAAACAGCACAAGCAACAGGTCCATGTAAACCAAAAGTAATTAAAATGTAGAATAAAAGTTGGTCATATATTTCATTTTAATTTTATTATTTATTTTGTATTTAAAAAGAGAAAAAGATACTAATAAGATATATGCGGCCTGTGAACAACTCAGTTCAACACTTGATGTCACAGTTAATGCTGAGGTGGCTTACGAACGTCCAAAGCTTGAGTACGATGTTTTTATCTCATACTGTCATCACAATTCAAGCAAAGCTGCCGATGTGATGGATAATTTTAAAGCTCTTGATCCTAATTTAAAGGTGTTTTTTGACAGAGAACTAAAAACAGGTAAGATTGAAAGTAATAATAGTCGATCATTGCAGGCATGTAGCCAGGATTTTTTTAATAGGGGATGGCAGGTGTTGGCGGTTTAGGCCAACTTCAGCCATGGAAAATTTCGGCCGCGCCTGTCGAACGCCAAAATGTATGGAGCACCATTTAAATGCTTTGCTGATACAATGGTTGAATGAGCGCTATGATATGTTGTGCTCAGTGGCGGCTTTACCCAAATGAGATTTTTTTAAAGAATAGGAACCTCTGGTTATTTTTTAAGGTCTGACTACCCGACGAACTTTGTCCGAAGGGGGAACTTGATTAGTCCCTGGGGGGGGGGGGTAAGCACCTGCCCCCGCTGGCGCCACCACTGGTTGTGCTGCACTTAGCTAGATCACCTTCACTAATGTGTTACTTTTTTTGCAGCTTCCGATGTTGTGTGAAAAAATAAAATATGAACCGTCAGACATAAAGATAAATGTATTTCATGTAAATGGAACGGACGAAGCATAAGCAAATAAAATTTGTTTTGTGCACATGTATACTTTTGATTTTTAATTTTATTTGATTGACATAAAGAAATTAAGAGAACCGATACTGCATTTAATGAAATTCTGTTCTATTTTGTGGATGACGGAAACGGACGAAATATGAGCAGTAAATACAATGGGTTGTGTAGTGACTTTTTATTCTCCAAATTATTGCTATAAGACTGTGGAGGTTTCGCACGAACGCGTACGGTTAGTGTAAATGATACGTCGTCATTTTGACGTAATACGCCGGCTGCTATCCGCTAAACGTGTGGACGACACGAATATCTCGCTCACAACACGTAAATAAAATCTTCGTTTATTTTTTTCACATTTTACGTAAGAGTAAAAAATAAATGTTCCGTATCTTTGAATACGTTCGTGCCATTTTTGTGACATTTGAAGAAAGCAAATTACGATAGGATGCGTCTCATTTTGGGTATCAAAACGTCGGTGCTTTGACTTGTGGTGTCGGGATTTTGTGTAGGCCTAGGCCTACTGTACTTGTAGCCAGGCACAACCTATCACAAAATTACCAAACATTCTGGGCAAAAAGGAAGTATTTTTCGGCTACAATTTTTAATTTTAAAAACCTTACATATACTAATAAAACTTTGAGAAGCTTGATGAGAGAATAGAACAGAGTATAGTAGGCCATAGGGCCACGCTTGAATTGCGTTGTGATTGCGAAAAACACAGAATGGCTACACGAACCGTTACGGGTAGCTAGATGCATGCGTACACTTATTCGTGCGAAACCTCTCTAATGTATAGAGTGCCAATAACCAATTACGTTACAAGCGGTCGAAATATGATAAATTGCTATATCGTTTTTTGACTTAGTTTTGTTTTTAATGCTTATAAAGTTGTATAAATAAAATTATGAATGGACATTTTAAACAGAGGAATGAAACATGAATAAATGAAATGCGTTTTGTATCTTATCTTTATTTTCCTACAAAATAAATGTACTTATATGGGATGTACATATTTTATGGAAGAAGGAAACGCACAAAATATGTGTGAGTTTGAATAGGTGTGACTTTTTCCTTAAATAATTGTTCTATTTCTTATTTAGTTTTCGTTTTTTAAAGCTTATAAATTTGTTGCATAAATAAAATCATAATACTGTATAAAATATAGATATAAAGTCGAGGGAGGAAACAGTCGAAACATAAATAAATACATGAAATGCGTTTTGTTGTGATTATTTTTTTTTATTTGTGAGAACGTTTCTTTCCACAAATTATACTCTGTAAGTCACGCAAATATAGAAATAGGCCTGCCCTAGCAAATGAGTAATTTTGTCGGGCTTATAAATACAAAAGAATCCTGAAATGGAAAATAATGTATTGTATGTAATTATAATTATATTGATAATTTTATACGGAAAATATAAGTATGAAAATGCTATATATTTTCAATTTTTATTCATCACACATCATTCAGCACATATTTTCATTTATAGGCCCTACATACAATAGGCCTATGTATTATTATAAACATAATCAAACAGACAAGAAAAAAACGTATCACAATCCATTGACTATACTTATTTCATAAATAAGCAGAGGGGGAAGCCATGTATACTATCAGTGGTGGATTCAAAGGGGAATTCCGCCCCCTTCCCCCCAATTATTTATTTATTTTTTTTTTTTTAAATTGATGAAAAAAATATATTCAAGTGTAAGTCTGAGAGTGCCATTTCCGACAATCTGAGGTTCCATAATCATAATTTTCTTACCTCAGCTCCAACCATGTTGGGGCTGAGGTGGGTTTACCCTCTATCTCTGAGAGTTCCTCCCTGGGACCCTTTATTTCGAATTCCTGGATCCGCCACTGACTATGAGTGCGATTCTTCATTTTTTTTGTAAATCTGTCCTGAAGCGATAAAATATTTAGCATTTGAACTGCCTGATCAATTGTTTAAGAAATAACAGTAGCTCTTCAATAAAAATCCACATACCTGAAATGAAATAATACTGTACATGAAAACAATTAATTGTGCAGAAGTATAACACTCTAGGCTACACTGAATTAAGAAGTTTATTAAAGGCTTAAAATGTCCTATACCACCGCGACATGTAATGTGAGATAATGCCTAAATGGCGCTCTATACAAATTTCGCGCGGCCAAGGTTGTCGCTTTATTTAATGGACTTTTGAAACCCATAGTTTATGAAAATTCTATTTAAATTTCCATTTATTTGGGTAGTGTTAGGGACCTGATGAAGTAAAGTTTTGTGTCTATTACATCTATAGGCGTAAATAATAATATAGCTTTTTGTTCATAATATGGATGAATCTGCAATCACCAGAGCTGACGAATTTTATACCACAGTTAAATAAATAACAGTGGTTAAAAGAGCTATCTACGGGCCTGCATCGATTGTTTTCCCTATTACTAATAATAAAGAAGAAATTAAATTAGTTAAAGAAGAAGCATGCTAGATAGATGGCACATAACTGCTGTATTATTATTTTTTTTAATCATAATTATCATGATCATTTTCTGGTCACCATTATTTTTATTAACAGGGGCCACATGGCAACAAACGTTGTACCATGTCATTGATGGCACCAAGTGCTTTGTTGCCGTGGTAACTAAAGAATACCTGAAATCGCCAGTTTGCCAAGAGGAGTTTAGTCTCCTCTTAAGTAAACATTGCCAGCAGGTGAGAATTCGTTTTCTTGCTTCCTTAAAAGTAAATCCTAAATTTTAGTCACATGGACGAGCAACAAAAACAATTTTACTTACTTCCGCATCTGACTTTATCGGTGACATGGACAAAGCTCTTCCTCCAGCTTCCTCGATCCGTCATTGCCGTTATCAATTCATCCCCTTTAAGACCATTGTCTTCTTCCAGCACATTTTTTTAACGTTATTCTGCGTCTTCCAACTTTTCTGTACGCATCAGGCTTCCAAACAGGGCCGTCAAGGGGGAAAACTGTAACAGGGGCAAGGGTTGGTCCTTTTACCCAGGGAGTTGTTATAGTGCTATAACAACTCCATGCTTTACCACAATACCCAACCACACTTTGCACTGACCTTAACTGACAATCAAACTCAATCAAAAGAGAGAGCTGAATTGGTAATTAGTTTTCCAGCAAGTTGTCAATAAATCACATAGGCATACTTATGGTTTGCATGGGCAATAAATTACAGAAGCTATAATCCAATTAAAGAGCAATTACCAGAGAAAGGCCGAATGTCCCAAATGATGGTTGGAAATCAGGAAAATTTTCAAAGGGTAGAAATACCTCATGGTTAGAAAGATTGTGCCGAAGGCGCTACAATTTTTGGGGGATTTGTCAATCTGAGGGGCTCATTATTAGGGGATCCATGCCATTATGGAGGGCTTATAACGAGTTTAAATAATACTATGGCAAAAAAAAAAGAATGCTACCTGCAATTTCTATGGGCCCCCTGGTAAGCTAGGGCCCTGGAGATCTTGCCCCTTTCCCCTCTCGGTGGCACTGCTTCCAAAGGAGAACACGACCGGCTATTTCATCATGTCTTATCACGTGGCACGCAAGAGCTAACCTACGAAAACAACACAAACTATCAAACTGTTGGGCTGTAAAGTGGTTTATGCTGTTTGCAGTCTTGAATGCAATTCACCTGCAGCTTTTCTTCGCCCCACAGGATCAATAGACTCGCCTTATCTAGAACAAGAGTCTATAACATTGTTATAAAAACAGTAGACTTTAATGTATACGTATTACTACTAAAACAGCCGTTTAATTGATAACATCAGTGTTATTTTCTTTTATGACAGAATGATAATTTGATCTTGGTTCCTCTGCTTGTTGATGATCTGGAAGATGTTCCTCTAGAATTTAAACAGATTCAACTGGTGAATGCGACTGGAGAGTTCTTCACATCAGCTATACAATTTACGTGCACGGCCATCGTGAAGCACCTGAGTGGAAAGCAGACTAAAATGCAGTTTCTATTCACTAGAGTAAGTTAATTATGCAGAAATGTGTGATGTAGGATAAAGATTATATAGAGCAAGGTAGGCACTAGTAAAACTAGTATAAAATTGTTAATTTGCGGAAGATGGGTCATTTTATGGAAGATTCGTTCATGCTTGCAGGACTGCAGGAGGCTGTTCCGGTTTCCGGGAGACTTATCACTACTAGCTACCATTATTGTATATTAGCTAACATCAAGTCATAATATCAAATTATTTCTTATAATTCACGACCTTAAAGCATACGAACAGCTGACAACAAACCACAATTATTTTAGATCTTTTTTATTCCTACTACGTATAATGTCTTCATTTTATATTTTTACAATGTATTTATCTTCACTCTAGCCAAAAATCTCCCTGAATATCCTGGAGACACAAGAGCGATTGAGGAGAGCAAGGCTGACCGATAGATATCCTATGCAAGCTAACTGGCGAGGTAAAACATTTCCTCCAGACCTGGAAAGTTATTATGTAAAAGAACTGGATCAGGCACAGGGTAAAGACATTGGTGACAAATCTGACAAATGGAATTTGGAAGATGCAAAATATGATGAGTTAGCTAGACAGAAAGTTGACATAAAAAAAGAAAAAGATTTAAATTTAAAAAAAGGAAATGAAGAAATTGAAAAGGATTTGATTGAATTTGACATTGCCATAAGCTGTACAAAGCACTACCTAAAGTTTGCTAGGTTCTTCCAGAAAATGCTCAAAACCTTCGTCCCTAATATTACCATCAGTTCTGATGAAGGTTCAGATCAGGAGAAGCGTGCAGTTCTAGAGAATGCCTCAAAGATTGTAGCATTTGTTTCATCAAGCTACACAGCATCACATTCGCATATGGAGGAGTTAAACGTAGCTCTCTGTCGACACCGTTTCAGCCCTCAACCAGTCCTCTTTGCGATTCAGCTTCATCTCCTCCCGAAGTTTCCATCATATGTGCATCTGATTCCTTATCGATTTTGCCTCATAGATGAAATGTGGAAACAAATTGTGAAGAAAGTTGACTGGTACAGTACTATATTAATAATTGTTTGCTACCTTTGTATGATCTGATTTGTAAAATTGATAAAAACATTTATATAACTTGCGTTATTTTTTAAGCTTTTGCTGGTTGACAACAAATGATCGAAAGGTGGTGCCGTAACAACAGCAAGTTGTGGAAAGTATCTATGAGACCACTATTCATAAATAGTTCATTATATTTTATAAACTTCTCCCA
>NW_022746293.1:10449-16441 GCF_011630105.1 Anneissia japonica
GTTGAAAAAGAGAAGAGAAAAATAAAGACAAGAATAAAAAGGAAGACATAATGACCAGACTCACAACACCCTGCAACCCCTTCTCCACTTCAAAAACTGTCATAACTACTTTGATCTATGCTGCCCGATGGCGTAACCACTGGGGGACAAGGGGAAAATATCTATCTTTGAAAAATCTTCAACACCCCTTTATAAATGCCCTTTCATCCCCTGAATGTGCCTAAAAACCTCAAATTTCGCGCGCATTTCTTGTTAACATGGCCCAATTTCCTCTAAAAATTGCATATTTTAGGGAGTTTTGATCAATTCCAACGAAATTAGAATTAAAAACAGGGGGGACAAGGGGGAAATATCCATCTTTGGAAAATCTTTCTCCACCCCTTGACAAATGCATCCTCTGAAAGTGCCTAAGATTCTCAAATTCTTTGCGCGCATTTCTTGTTAAAACGGTAGGACAATTTCCTCTATAAATTGCACATTTTAGGGAGTTTTCATCAATTCCGACGAAATTAGAATTAAAAACACAAAAATATTTTGCGCGCTTGGCGCGCATTTTTTAGGGCTTTTTTAGTTTTATCCTTTTAAGTTATTTAAACACATAATAGTCCCAAACTCAAGAAAGACAAATGTAAGATAGATCATTTTAACCTAAAAGAAGGGCCTCAATGTGTATAGATGGTGAAAGAATATGTTTGTAATAAATAAAACCATGATGAAAATGCTTATATTTAGTTTCAATAATTCATAAATAAAATAAGCCCTATGTCGTATTGTTTTCTATATGGGGAGTGGGGTGGGTATGGTAAATTACTAACCGGGAAATGAGGATTGTATGTTGTTATTATTATTTGGCGAAGAAATAATGCGCTTGCGGTACGTGGTGTACCGCAAGCTTCAATATATATTATTATTATTATTAATATCATTATCATTAATTATTATTGTTGTTGTTGTCGTTGTTGTTGTTGTTGTTGTTATTATTATTATTATTATTATTATTATGTTGTAATGATGTTGTTTGTACTGTTCTTTAATTTTATTAAAGAGGGTCCCTGAATATCAGTTAACCTACTGGGCTAAACTAGAAGGGTTACCCTCTTTAAAGATAGTTGAAAAAAAAAATAAATAAATACCCACTCTGACCCAAGACCCCTGTTACGCGCCTGGTGTTAGCGCCAATGTGTGCCCTTGTGCGGACAGGAGATGTGCCCCCCTCTGAAGCTGGAAACCTTGTTTTTGCAAAATAATATAAGAGACAGCCCTAGGCCTAGGCCCTAGGCCTACTAGTTCAACCGATATAACCTTAAACATTCTTGGAATTGACATAATATTACTGATGTCGTACACACCCTTCAGTGTGAAATGTGGCTCTCTTTGCAAGCACATCTAACATCTAAGGAAAGAAGAGCTTAGATTTGTACCAGATGAAATAATTTTGTTATCAACATTAATACATTATGCTAATTTTCGTCTTTGTAAGCGCATAAGACAGTGCAAATTGTTTCTGTGACAGTCTTTTGAAGTGTGTAAAGCTCCATTTTATCCCATACATAGTAAAATATTGGGGGAATGATACAATGGACCATCCCCCTTCTCAAATATTGGGGGATATATCCCCATCCACCCCCCCCCCGGGATCTACGCCTATGCCCACAAATGTCGCGAGGACAAACACTTCTTGCTCTGTTGTTAATCAGTGAAGCTTGAATAATAATATTCCATCAACATTATTCAATTCAACTCTCGTATGGGATAGTCACCAATTAATATAACCATGTTATTTAAAGTTGCTCATTAAATCATTGATATCATAAAATCACAGATAGAAGTCTTATGTAATTTATATATGTTTGTCATGTAAAAGTCATGTTTGCTGGCAGAAAATTAAGTTTATATGAAAAGACTATTAATATAATTATTTTAACATCTATTAATGAACAGTTTATGTTTCAGTTTATTCTACATCGTTTTTCATTGCCATATTTAATTACCGTTATAGCACAACCATAGAGTAGTAGAGATCTTATATTGGAAACATTTTTGGAAACTTTGACATTCTTTTATATTGGTCTGTCTCGGTGACACCAGTGAATTTATTTTTCTGTTATAAGTAGGCCTACATAGGGAATGTTTGCAGTATGTGCTCAATGACCAGAGTCATTATCATAACTGTTTATTCAAAAACATTTTGATCATGTTGTCCTTTAAATTTCTATTATATTTGTTTTCATATCTTACAGCCTATACTTTTTGGATATGTGATAAATGGTCAATTATGTATTCTTGTATCTTGTATCATATTCAGGCAGGGAGCAGAAATGCATGCGCTTATCCTGGCAACAAGGAATTTATTTGAACACAATGAGAGAGTTTCTGTTGAAGCCGCCATCGCATTGACGGTTGCTGCTATGGACCTAGTCCAAGAATTGAGAAATGAAAGGTTAGTTTGTTGAAGGGGAATTCCCATTACCTCATACCTTTAATTCGGTTTCATACTATCAGTGTCTCTACACTGACCAGGTATATTATAGCCATAGAGTATTACATCGCCGTTAATTATTGGATAGAAAAAGCTTGGGATATTAATATTTTAACACACACAGCAGAATGAATATCATACTAGATTTGAACTCGTCACTGAAGACGAGTTAGGTGATCCGCCTTACTTTGACCCACGAGGAAGTGTGCGCGTGGCGGATTGAACAATAATTAAATGCTGATAATGGCAAAATACGCTAATTTAGTTTGTTAAAAAAGAATTTTGAGCATTTTAAAAGATTTACTCATGCGTACGCGCACGTCATGACGCACGTGCGCATCTTAATTTCACTGTTGTCTCCTGATATGAGATATATATGTATCAACTTTTATTGAAAAACGCCTGTTGGTGAAGGAGTAATGATCATTCATAGTATTTATCATATAAAAATTCAGGTTTTTTTTTACTTCAGGATGGCAATATGGTGACGTCACAGTGTCCGATCAGCTATTATGATATATAAAATCATATCTACAACTTGTGCTTTTAGAATATGTAATAAAAATTGGGGGTCACCTTTCATCCCAAGGAGCTATATTTGATTATAAATAGGCATAGTTATAAGCATATGTAATTTTTGACGCACGCGTACGCACACGTTAAGACGGGCAAACAAAAAAGTAAGATACCTAACATTCAAACTTGATCTGAAGTATAAGCCCATTTAATATTATTCAGAAATGACGAATGGTTAAGATGATATGACGTCATCAACGTTTTGAGAAAAGAAATATAATTTTTTTCTTGTTTTTTAATTCAGATGGCAATATGATGACGTCACAATGTCCGATCAGCCATTATGATCTATAAAATCATATTTACAACTTATGTGCTTTCAGAATATGTAATGAAATGGGGGGTCACCTTTCAACCTAAGGAGCTATAACTGATTAAAAATAGGCCTGATTTTAGCATAATTTCACTGTATAGCGGCACAAATACGCGCAAAGATACCTATGTTTGATGCGCACGTACGGTATTGCTATTGGCCAAAAGATGACCGAAAAGAAAGTTTGTGAAAACAGTGGCGGGTTTAGGAAAACCTAATAGTCCTGTTTGATCTTAAGTTAGACGGTAGTATTTCCACTCATAATTAGTGTAGTCGCAAAAACTCGCACAAAACTGAAATTCAAAAAGGGCAGAGTTTTTATGGTTCGAATATGTCACAAGCTAATTAGTAGACAATAAATCGCTATTTTTATGAATGTTAGTTTGCACGAAATATGTAAGCGGGAATGATTACCAGGATAAATTGAAAAAAAAATTATGATGAATATTTCAGTGACATATTCAAGGAGGACCAGCCGGCCCACCCTCCCTATATTTTTCAAAATTTAAAAGTGGAGAAAAAAGAAAATTATATTCAAATTTAAGTCTGAAAGTGCCATTTCCGGCCAACTAGAGGTACCATAATCATTTTCTTATCTCAGCCCCAACTATGGTGGGGCTGAGGTGGTCTACACTCCATCTGTAAAATTTCCTCCCTGGGCCCGTCTTGTAATTCCTAAACCCGCCACTGTATTTTGAAAATGTAATGTGGAAATAAATTTTAATTGCATTCCTTAAAATTAATTAGATACCGGTACGACTTATAAAAAGGCTAGACGCCAGACCTCGCCTCTGGACCCCCACCGGGGCCATGGGCGGCACAGTAAGTAACCATTAATTAATGTTAATATTATCTATTCTATATTACCGTTGTGGCCAATTTTGTTTCTTTTTAGCAAATCGCTGGAGCCTACATGCCCTAGGTCAGTACTTGGAAATTTTGCTCGGTTTGAAGCTGAAGCAAATGCTTTGCAGAAAGCTCCTATTGATGAACCTTGTCTTTCTCAGGTATATATACATACAATAATTAATTTAATTTCATTGACAGTTGAACATATTTGTTTTGCTAATTCTTAATTGTTAATATTAGTAATTGATATATACCAGCATTTATTTATTTTTTTCTATTATTGTATTTGTATTAAGTAGCCATTGAATTGTCAGTGTACTGTTTAATATAATTTGAGTCTGGTAAAACACAATAAAACAAACAATACATATCACCTTTGCATTAAAATAAATGCAGGCTGCCTCAAAGTCAATCACAAGACAAATAGCTCAGGATGGTTGAATTTCCAATGGGTATAGCTGGATGAATGAAACACATGGTAACACTTATGATTTACAGATTTTTTACTAATAGTCTAGTCAAACATCACCTTCACTATGGTATAAGCTCCTACCTCACCGAAATTCAAACCGTAGGTACGTCCTTTATATATAGGCCTAGTATTAGAAAAAATCATATCTTGATGTTGCGTCGAACAAAACGTGGGATTTAACGAAATAAATGCTACTTTTATAACCAGTTTTTAGCCGCTTGTCACCGTCGATGTTACCTCGAGCAATGACGTCACAAGGCTGGAATAACGATACGCCATTTGTCAGATAGCTAAATCATATGTTCGCTAATAATTAACAGTATCACAATGCATTATGATACATTATAATTACTTAAATATGCCGAGATAAATACATGTGAATTTAATAGTGAACGTAGCCTTCCCTATAAAATAAAATAAACTACGCCCTCAATGGGATCAATATTTTTTTAACAGCATTAGAGCGACGGTACCCAAGCGACGCGGAAATAAGTTTGTACAGTATTGGAGTACCATTTTATCGCACATGTACCTAACCTACTATTCTAGCTTTCAATTTTATTTGCTATTCAAAATAAAATCAGCCAAACCCATGTAAAAAAAAAAATCAAAGCGAATAGCTTACTATTACAAAATTATGTCATACTCACAAGCTACCCACTGGATGATCGCATTGGGGGATGCATGCGAAGTACCGTAATCACCCCGCTGTTTTCTTAGGTTGTTTTTTCGTCATAAATTAATATCCACCCATGGTTATATAGTAGGCCATAGGCCCTATGTGATTAATTTGATAATGATTGCCTTCTTCATCATAGTTTTGCACGGTAATTGTGGGCGATGATGATAATGTCTATCTTTAATTATTACTGTATATGATATCCATGAGTGTTGCCTAGTCATGCAAAAGAGCAATAAGAAATCAACATTACCTGTAGATAACATGTGCGTAATACTTTTCGCACTACAATATGCATATTACCCTACGATCGTCGGCCGACCCGGTCTCAACGCAACGGGAAAGGGAACATGATTAAATACCACCAACAGACGCGGCGTCACGTCTTTGACGCGAGCGATGGATTCGTCAGCCCGATTCACTTACCTAAATAAAAATAGATACCACCGACGATTGAACGAGGTTGAAAAGAAAAAATCCGATTTCCAGAAAACGTCTTTATAAAAACAAAAGTAATTCTATATAAACATTTCAGAGTTTTAGATGCAATGCCTTGATACCATTGTGAAAGCCTTCTGGAAAGCAAAAAAAAAAAAATTCCTACTCCTACTGTATTAATGATTT
>NW_022746293.1:18012-36029 GCF_011630105.1 Anneissia japonica
ATTTATCCCATCGCAGCAATTTCCGGTTTGTATGCTTAAAAATATATCGTCATGTATAATGTATCAAATGCATTGTGATACTGTTAATTAGCGAAACTATCAAATTTGTAGAGACGCAAATGGCGTATCGTTATTCCAGCCTCAAGACGTCACTTCTCGAGGTGAACATCGACGGTGTATTATTGTAGATTATTATTTGATTTATTTCCTTAAGGTATGCATATTATTATCTTAATTGAACATTATATATTTAATGTACCGTACCTGCTCAAATAATCGCCGCACCAAACGTGATTTTTTTTGGCTAAGCGTTGCTCTCGAATAAGCGCCGCGGTGCTTGATCGAAAGTCAATATTACCCTGTGGGTAATGATACACTTTGAGAAAAACTTTGAGATAGGTAATATTGGAACGGGTATGAAAAGCGCCGCACTGAAGCCTCCAAAAATGGTATAAGCGCCGCGGTGCAGATTTAATCATTTAGCCTAAGGCAAATAGGGCCTATGGGACATTTTATCTGATTGATTTGATTTCATTTAAAAAAAAAAGAGAATCTTTTAAAAAGCGAGCGTCTGCCTTTGGTAAAGATCAGCCATGGTAAGAGCATGGATTTATAGGTCCATGGTAATATTAAGAGATTACCGGTATTCCATCGTGAATTTTATTCTGCTGTTGTTAACGTTTCACTTAATTGACTTTCGACAAACTGGGTTTCGACCAACTGGGATTCATTGTTTTTGAGTCGGCAAACTGGTATTCAGCAAACCAGGATTTGGCAAGGTGGTCTCGGCAATCTGGCATTCGGCAAACTAGATTTCGACCATCTGACCTAGATCCGTGGTTTTTGACTAGAATACATTTTAATAAAAAAAAAGCAATGTATACATATCACGTTTGCATTGAAATAAATGATGCAAGCTGCCTAAAAGCCAATCATATGACAAACAGCTCAGGATGATTGCATTTTCAATGGGTATAGCTGGATGAATGAGACACACATGGTAACACTTATGATTTACAGATCTTTTACCAGTTTAATATTTAAATTGCTTTGCAGTATGTATTTAAGTTATTAGCTTTAATTTAAAATTGTAACAAGACAATTTTTCGACAGTACAGATGTATAAAGAATACTGTTTTTATAGCTAGAAGTAATAACTTTGCAAATACTTTGAACCTTTATAAATAAAATATTACTATGACTAATATTATTATATTCTTTGTATAGGCCCTTAAATTGCCAAACCCAATTTCAAGGGAAAAACAAACATTCATAGATATTTTTTTTTCTTTAGATGCTGTATACTATTAAATTACCAAAGAAGCCAGAAATCGAAGAAAAAAACCCCGAAAAACTGGATGAAAAATTGTAAAGGAATGATGGGAATGTTAATAACAGTAGAAACTAGAAGTCAATTCGTCACCGACGAATTTTAGCTGATACGCTGAATGCGATAGTTTTCAACGGCAAAAAAGAAGTGATCTCAAAAATGTTAAAAATTAACGAACACGTACGCGCTATTTGAATCGTAAATAAATCGTAAAATATTGTACATGATATTCAACATTGACCTTTAATGGCGACTGGTTAGGATAATATGGGGGTCATCAAAGTTTTGAGAAAAAAAAGATGAGGGGGGTCAGAAAAAACATTTATTTTGACCATGATGACGTCATTAAAATGAAAAAGCATTGATATATGAAAGAGAATTATCTCAGCTATAACATACTCAAAGTTAAGAGAAGATTGATCGAGGATAAGCGAGATACGCTCAAATGAGTATTTTAACAAGCATAGCAGGTGGAGATCCATGAAAAGTCGTATATAAAGATGTGGGTTACCCATATCTTTATATTTACACAAGTAATTAAAATTGTTTATTGAGCAGATTAATCACACTGATATACAATTGTACTACATTCAGTTGATGCATATGTACTTCCATTTAGAGACATAATTTCATTATTTTCTTTCCAAAAAACTAAATAAATGTCAACTAGTAAGTTAGTAGCACATAACATTGATTTGCATTGAAAATTTTAAAATTTAGTGGCAAATGCGTTTCTATTAACATTATAAAATGAACATTATAAAATGAATGTGCATCAGTCAAGGATTGCTTATGTGTAGGTGTGAAAACCTAAGACATTAATCACCAGATAAAGGCTAATCCTTTTTTTGACGTCATAGATAAAAATTCGGTCTTTTGAATTCAGATGGCAATATGATGACGTCACAATGTCCGGTCAGCCATTATGATCTATAAAATCATAGGCCTATCTACAACTCATGTGCTTTCAGAATATGCAATACAATTTTGGAGTCACCACGAATCCTAAGGAGCTGTAACTGATTAAGATTTGGCATATTTTCACTGTATGTCGACACAAACGTGCGCACGGATCTGTATGTTCGATACAAACGTATGGGAATTGGCCATGCTTAATTTGTTTATTTATTTATTTATTTAAATCTTAAGAACAACAATAGGTGATATGCTGAAGCGTATCACCTAATTAAGCAGAGGAACATACAAAAGAGGTTAATTCACAGGAAGGAAACAAAAAATATTTATGCGATGTTTTGTATTGTGCGTAATATAATAGTAATATTATACAGTCGACATAATTCTTTTTATTACTGTTAGGGTTTTTGATGTTAAAGATGTTCATTATAGTCATTTAGTAATGCCAACTACCTAAATAATTAATGGAACATACAGCAATGGAATGTACCCCGTAAGTATCCAATTGTAAGAGCATAGAGGAATTAGTTTAGAACTAGTTGGCTTGACACCCATGTCACTGCATATTGGTATGATTGATATAAATTGACACCCATGTCAAGCAGCAGTCAAAAATAGCCTTTTTCTGTCTTTGTTTTGACAAATTGAGCAGATGTAGACTATGTTAAGCTGTTGCGTTTGTTGAAATTTACTTAAGAATAACTGTAAGTAGTTACAATTGCTATTATTATGTATTTTCTTATTAATTGTATGAAAAGTATTAAACTCACATTTACTGTAGTGCAGTAAATCAGAGCATTCTGTAATTGTCATACTCAATCAGGGAGACCTCAACCATTTGACTAAGCATTACTAACGTGCTGAGCATTATTTAGTAAAGTATTGGTATGATTGATTTGTAATTCCATAAAATAATGATAAGGATTTACATGTGTGGCTAACTGAAGATGGCTTCCATTATATATTTGATAGTTGCTAATAGGTGGCGCTTTGCATTATTGTTTGATGGTGGGCAATAGGTCCATATCGTTAATCATTTAGCTTAAATATTAAGTATTTTGTGCTTTACATTATTATGTCTCATATAATATTATTTCTATAGATTATGTTAACTACTGTATTCGTACTATCTTGAATAGAAAATACTGGGTAACTGCTACAAACTGGTAAGGGGTTATCATTCAATCACAATTTAATTTATATCAAATTAATGACACTATTCTGTAATACTAATGGTAATAATGATAACTAATTATGGCACAGATAATTGAGTTATGATTAACACATTCGTAAGTGTTCAAATAACTTTGTGTTTAAAGTCAATTATGTTTACCCTTTTAATGTTTCCAGTTTACTTAACATACTTACTTAAATTACATATATGATTTGATGCCTATATTATTTGTAGATTTATCATTGTTATATTATTATTGAATATATCTTCTACAGAGGCTGTTTTCCTTACGTTATAGGCCTACTTCGACTTTGCATAATAAATACAAGAAAGGTTATTTGAAATGTTCTGTCTGTTATTGACAGGTCTACCGCTACCTCATACATAACTAGTGAGGTCAGGCCATCTGGCCAAGACTGAAGACCCAAAAACGAAGACCCCTATTTTTTCTCTTTTATTTTGATGATAATACACCAGGCTGTCACAAAATCAAAATTACGGAAAGAGTCTTCGTTTTGTAGTCACCCTATATACAAAACGAAGACCTATCAACAAAACGAAGACCGAAAAACGAAGACCTCCAATTATTTCTCAATTATCTTATTGAAAGCATTTCAGAATCATCATAAAACAGTTGCCAAGTACCTATTTCATTTAATTGAAATAAAAGAGGAATACCAAGAAATACTTGGGTTTCGTTTTGTAGATAGGATGTTCAAAACGGCGACCGAAGATACGAAAAACAAAGACCCACATTTTTTTTTTAATGATACTACACCAGGCTGCTACAAAATCATAATTATGAGGTAATTTGAACTTTTGTTTGTGAAATAATCAAGGGTCTTCGTTTTGCAGACACCCTATGTGGGTGTCTACAAAACGAAGACTGAAGACCCGGAAAACTAAGACCTCCAATTATTTCTCAATCATCTTTATTGAAGTATTTCAAAATCATCATGCCCGGAAACGTCCTGTGGGATGGAATCAGAACCGCCACACAGAGCCTGACTAAATAACATTAACAGAACTGGCAATATGAACAGGCCATAGACCAACCCTAAAGTAATGAGGAGAAAAATAGTCTTAGAAAAGGTGTAGAATAATTATGTAAATGTCAGATGAAACCAGTACCATAATGCCGGGGATAGTGGAGCATGCGCCCTGTGCAATTGGCAAACCAAGTGCATAAAACCAAGTGTATAAAAAGCTGCCCTAGCCCTGGCATCATTCGTTGAACCATCAGCAATGGAGAATGCGTACGTCACATGGGCGGAAAATCTACACCGAATCCGACGCAGATTATGATGTTTATCATACAGAACGAATCAAGCTTAACTCCCCAGAAAGACATCAGACCAACAACACCAACTTCAATCGAGGCGATAGACAGTGCCACCCATATGGCACAAATTGGCTTTGGTATTAGAAGCAAAGACACCAGGGGCATAGATCCTAGAGCTATACACAGGTTTTGTACAGTGTTTGGCAAAACTGCCTCGTATTGGTCGATAAATATGAACGATGGATGGAAGACAATTATATTCTCGTCGGCATCGTCTGCTAATTTTCGCATATTATTCATCATGGCGGTTTCTCGTGTAGAATTTGTTATATCACGCGTTAGAACATAAAATCGCGAGGTTTTAATCGAGTTAGCCTCTACGTTGAAGATTATATCTAGTGAATATTGTTTGTAAATGTCAAATTGTAAGAATTCTTCAGTAAGAATTCTAAAGGAGTCCTCTTTCGATGGATCATTATTCCCCACTACGTCAAGGTAGTCGAAATAATCCCGAAGCCATCATGTTGTGAATGTATCTTCATGTGTGAATTGAGAACTTTCAAATCGTGCAACGATATCATCGAGCTCCTCTTGTTACAGCGGGTTTCCAATATTCATGTTCATCGTTGAAAACAACAGCGACAGCCGAACCATACCTCTTACAGGGGCGGATCCAGAAATGTCCAAAAGGGGGGGCTGGAAGCGGGGGCCGAAAGTTGGGCCGATTGAGACAACACTGCCGTAGGGGGTCTGGGGCATGCCCCCGCGAAATTTTTGTGTTCTAGACGCCCGAACATAACATTTGAGGCATTCTGGGCTGTCATTTTTTTCTTTTTCTCTCTTTTTTTCCTTTTTTTTTTCTTTTTTTTACCTCCCAAAAGGGGGGGCCGGGGCCGGGCCGGCCCCCCCCTAAATCCGCCCCTGTCTTAAAAAATTGAGTTTCGTAGTCATAAAATGGGACAACGTACGATTTGTCAGATGCAATGTTCCTTAGCTCTAGACCTTGAAGATGTGTCACACCAAGTATGGATATTCCCAGATACAAAATATAAACTACAATTGTCAGTATTTTCAAAATAGGATGGCAAACAAATGGCGCAAAATAATCTCGAAAAAGCAGCATCACAACATGCGAAGAATCCTGTAATTGATACTCGGGGTGGTTTAGACCAAAGATACTTGAAATACAAGATAGAGCACTCGCATTGTAAAAATGAGGCGGAAGTCGTATCCAACGTAAGCGGCGCTCTTCTTTTTAACCATGCAAGTTTTCTATACTTCGTGCCCAACGTACAGGGCGCCCTTCTGTTGCTAAGTATATCCAGACGCAAAAGGCGCCCTTCCTTTTCCACTAATGGAGGAAAACTTTTTCACTAAGAGTGCGTCCGGGCATACGATTCTGCGCTGTATTGTTGTTTTATTCTTTACTGATTCATGATTATGCTTTAATTGTTTTGTGTTTTATTTGGATAATAGCAACGATTTTTACCGCCACCAAGGAGGTTATGTGCACCGATGTCACTGTCTGGACGCAGGGTTCCCGGAACGCCGCCCTCAGCGGCGTGTGCGAAGCACAACACAGGCTCAGAAGTGGAACGTGAATTTGGATATGGTTTTGTAGTCAGATTTGCGAGAAAAACTTCAGCTACCCGTATTTCTCGAATGAGGCTGTACTATATACTCCAACATCACTGGCGCATGGTAACAACCAACTGACTGCAGACCATTTCCGGTCACACATTACTCTCCATAACCCTCTAGTTCCGTCACCTCTGGGTGTCTATTCCAGTTTGTTTTTATATCTAGTAAATAAAAAGTGAATTGATAATAAAATACGCGACGACTTGGTAACGAAAGTTTGGCAGAAGTTTTTTTAGATCCAGCTGTAGGGGGCGTTTGTATTCCCACCATGCATTTCGGTGGAACACTTTTTTTGTGTGGAGAACTCTATCTTGTATTTCTAGTATCTTTGTTTAGACCTGCCACAAGTCTCTTATTTTTTATTATTTTTCTCATTCTGGACAGCGCCACCAACGAGAAAGTTAATTTTAGAGACGGCATTCGAAAAAATAGAAATTGAGTATAGGACGCCAATTAAATTAGGTATAGCGCGCACTAAGTGCATTAAAAAGTGATTAACCTAAAATTAGGGCCTGGAACCCAGACTAGGGGTGGTTATGTGATGGACCACCAGCACAGAATATTTTGTAGGCTATGCTTGGCGCTTCGTCAAGTGGCCGAACTACATTGCAACTTACACAGTGCCGATTCTCGTCTTCTCGACGACCCGTCAGTACCATAGCTGCGGCGAAAAACGTGACCTGATAGAAATTAAATCAAAGAGAACTGCAACTCCTGTGAAAATACAGAAAATCTGAACAGAGGAAAAGTATGTCATTGTTCCTATGCCAAAAGCGAGGGCATCAGTGAGAAATTTTATTGTTATGGACAATGCAGCTTCGCTGAGAGTTTCGGCCATTCGATCTTCGACAGTGGAACAAATATTAGTTCTATGCCAAGCACATATCATTATGAACATGTCGTCAACGCCGATACCTAATGAAATAACAAAAATATACTTTATCTTTAACACATTGTGAATCGCAGAAAATTTGAACCTTTCATTAGGCCTAGCAATATAAATTCAATGGGTTGTGTAATGATATGTTGTAGACAATAATATAATACAGTAGGCTATTCTGACTTTTTTGTATGTTCCTTTATTGGTATGTTGTTATCAACTGCCTTAAGGCTCATGTGTCCTTACTCTATGTATCATACAATAGAGGGCTCACTCATAATCTTAAGTACCTTCATTACATCTCCCTTTTTTTATTTTATTTATTTTTTTTATATTTTTATTTCTTTAAAGAATCTATTTATCTAATTTTTTTTTTTTAGCACTTTAGTTTTTCTTAATAAACAATCCTCAACAGGTAACACATTCTCTTTCATTTGATACAACAATTCTACAACAAACTAATAATAACTACATTCTGTTAATGGATGTTAATTAACCTTTGTGCTCAGAAGTAGACTATCCTGGCACAGTGATTATACAGGGATTATTCTGCCCTTTTTATATAATCACAGATCATCGCTTTCAACTATATACGATCTTGGCGTATGTGTTTTTCAACAACTAGCGCTGGCTTCCATTGTGTATCTTTTCTTACACAAACTCTATTTCCACTTTTCAGTGCTTTGAGAGGTTTTGCTCTAGGATCGTAATAGGTTTTCTGTTTATTTTGTTTGTGTTGTAGCGTTTTGACAATATTTTTATTAGTTTTCGGTTTTAGGAGTTTCTCTGACCATGGAGGTAATGCTCTGACGTTGGTAACTGCGTTTTTGTTCTACGGCTCATTAGCAATTGAACTGGGGACGGTAGTCCATCTCGCGGCGTATTGCGATAGTTTAGTAACGCTATATATGGATCTTGTTTGTCTTCCTTTGCTTTCTTAAGTATCAACTTTGCTGTTTGTACTGCCTTTTCAGCTCTTCCATTTGATTGTGGGTAATTTGGTGACACTAATTATGTTCAAATTCATATGATTTACTGAAAGCCTTAAACTCCGCTGACGAAAATTGAGGTCCATTATCTGACACTACCACACTTGGGATTCCATGTCTCGCAAATTGTTGCTTACAGAATTTGATGACTGAATTGGATTTTGTACTTTTTGTACGATTTATTTCAAAGTATCCTGAATAGTAATCAGCAATCAATAGATAGTCTTTTGCGTACAGTTCAAATAAATCCATTCCGACTTTTTGCCATGGACGTGTTGGTATGTAATGTCCTATCATCGGTTCTTTTGAATTTTGATTTCTGTGTGTTAGACAAATTTCACACCTGGTCACTGTATCTGCTATTTGTGCATTCATACCAGGCCAGAACATTATATCTCGCGCAAGTCTCTTGGTTTTTTCAATACCTTGATGACTTACATGAAGCTTTGCAATCATTTGTTTTCTCAGTTTTGCTGGTATTATCACTCTGTCATTTTTAAACAATAGCCCATCTTCCACTAATATTTCCTCTCTGTAGCTCATCTTCCACTAATATTTCCTCTCTGTAGTCCCAGTATGGTTTTAACTCAGTATCTAGGATCGCTTTGTTACTTGGCCATCCTTCTCTGATAACTTCCTTTAGTTTTATCAAAGTGCTATCATTTGTAGTTTCTTGTTTAATTTCTAGCCTTTCTTTTGACATTGGTAGATTTTTTACCATGTATATCGGTATTTCTTTTTCTGCTTCTACATCTGGTAGATGATTTCTACTCAATGCATCTGCTATATACAGTTCTTTACCTTTCTTGTAAATCAATTCAAGACTGTATTTCTGCAATGTTTAGAACATTCTTTGTAGTCTTGGTGCCGCCATTGCTAGAGCTTTCTTCATAATAGCTTCAAGTGGCTTATGGTCGCTTTCTACTGCAAATTCTCTGCCATATAGATATTTGTGAAAACGTTCACATCCAAATACTACTTCTGCTGACTCTTTCTCTATTTGAGCATATCTAGTCTGTGACTCTGTAAATGCTTTTGATGCAAACGCTATTGGATGTCCTTCCTAAAGCAATACGGCTCCTACACCTGCACTTGATGCATCGACACTGACTGTTACTGATTTATTTACATCGTAGTATTGAAGAACTGGAGCTTCTGTTACTAAGCGTTGTAACTCTTCAAAACTTTTGTTATGTTCAGCATGCCATTGCAAGTCAATATCTTTCTCAAGAAGTTTTCTCAGTGGTTTTGTGACATTGCTCAGATGCGATATAAACTTCCCAAGATAATTTATCATACCTAGAAATTGCTGTAATCCTCTCTTATTTGTAGGTTTACGCATTCCTTGCACTGCTTGTATTTTTCTCTCATCTGGGTCCAATGTATTTTACTTCATTTAAACCAAATTTACATTTATCCGGATTTAGTTTAAGATTTTGTTCTTTAGCTCGTTTGAGTGCTCTCTCAAGACGTTCATCATGTTGTTTCTGATCTACACCTCACACTAATATATCATCCATTATTACTTCTGTACCTTCTATATCCTCAAACATTTGGGTCATTACTCTTTGGAAGATCTCTGGTGCAGACTTAATACCGAAAGGTAGCCTATTATATCTATATCTTCCATAGGACTATTAAAAATACACAGTTTAGAACTTTCATTATCAAGCTGTATTTGCCAATATCCACTACTAGCATCTAATGTACTAAACACTTCAGCATTTTGAGGTTTTGTCACTACTTCTTCAATAGTTTTCATTGGATAGTGTTCACGCTCTAATGCTTCATTAAGATCTTTCGGATCTAGACATATACGTACACCATTCTTGTTATTTTTAGCTACTACAACCATACTACTAACCCATTGTGTTGGCTGATTTTGTTTAACTATTACTCCAAGTTTTCCCATTCGTTTTAACTCTGCTTTAACTTTATTTCGTAGTGGTACAGGAACACTTCTAGGTGCATGTACAACTGGTCTAACTTCAGGTTTAACACGTAAACATTGTTCACCTTTTATACACCCTAAACCTTCAAACACATCATATTTATTTATCATATCATGATACGTGTTGGACTGCAATGTTTCTATACGTTTAATTAAGCCTAGTCTCTGACAAGCTTCAAGTCCTAACACTGGCTGTACATTTTGATTCATTATCTGAAATTCCACATCAAAATATTTATCTTTGTGCTCACAAACAAGGGTTACATTACCCATTGGTTTGATTCTTTCTCCTGAATAGGTAATCAATCTAGCATTTGCCTTACTAGCTTTAGCACTTAATTCGCGTATTATTCTTTCTGGAATTACATTACATTGAGCACCAGTATCTAGTTTTAACTCAACTATGTTCCGTTTACGCTTATTATGAACATTTAACTTTACTGTCCACTCTTTTTTATTATGCTCATCTTCTATAGCATTCATGAAGAATTCATTACTTGACTCTTCATCACTATCACTTACTTCATTTACTTCATGTACTTTTTTCTTAGGTTTTTTTTTGCGGATGACAAATATTCCTAGTCAAGCACTTGTTTGCAAAATGGTTTAATCTACCACAAGCTTTATATGTTTTTCCATAAGCTGGGCAGTTTTTACTTACATGATCATAACCACATTGTCTACAATTCTTAATGATACCACTCTTACTGTATAAGCCTACTTTATGCTTAAAATTTGCTTTGGTATGTCTTACTGTACTTATTTCACTTGATACAGTAGTTTCATTCTTTGTGTTTACCTTCATGCTATCTCGTTGTTTTGAACTAGCTTCAGCTGCATGACATATTTCAATAGCCTTTTGTAATGTGAGTTCACTTTCTCTAAGCAGTCTATCTCTAACCTTATCAATTCTAATTCCCACCACAATCCTATCCTTTATCAGACTGTCATGGAGCGTTTCAAATTCACATGACCTAGCTTTGCATCTCAAATCAGTGATAAAGTGGTCTACAGTTTCACCTTCTTTCTGAAATCTTCTATTAAATTTATGTCGTTCAAAAGTAATGTTCTTCAGTGGTTCAAAATAAACTCTAAATTTCTCCAAAATATCTTTAATATTTTCATTGCTTTCGTTGTCAGCAAATGAAAAGTGTTGAAAAATTCTAAAGCTTCCTCGCCTATTACATATAGTAATGTTCTACTTTGTACCTTGTTTGGTTTTCGATCCAATCCACTGGCTATTATGTGTAACTCAAATTTCTGTTTCCACTTTCTCCATTCTTCAGCCATGTTCTCCATAGTGATTTTAAGAGAAGTTGGTGGTTTTAATCTGTTCATTTTGATTTACTTCTGACACCATGTAATGATATGTTGTAGACAATAATATACAGTAGACTATTCTGACTTTCTTGTATGTTCATTTATTGGTATCTTGTTATCAATTGCCTTAAGGCTCATGTGTCCTTACTCTATGTATCATACAATAGAGGGCTCACTCATAATCTTAAGTACCTTCATTAGAGGTTGTGCATTTATTAGAATGTGCAAATGCGTTGTTTACATTACCAAAGTGCAATACAAAGTGTAAAATTTATTTCTGTGCATTGCTACAGACCCATACATACAATAATTGATAGAAAAAAAATACTTACTGAGAATCAAAATAGGTGTGCTTGCAACAATGTCAATGAAAGGAACACCACAAAAGCCTAGGATACCAAACGTGCTGAGGATAGCAAATCCAGCGGACAACACTCCAAGACACGCTAGCCATGGTTTATTCTGGACCCAGTCCAATTTAGTACAGGACCAGATAGAAAAGGTTATAATCAATGTAAAAGCGATGGTAAACGTACCAAACACCTCCCCACTAGCTTTATTCAATTCCTGCTGCAGTGACTGTGACGTGTAACGTGTTACTTCAACAGTATCTGAATGAAAGTTTTCCAACAACTTCACAAACTCATCCTCCCAAATTGCGGACAAGCCGTCGGTATCAATATCATCCTTAAGGTTGTACTCAAGTTTGATAGCCGCAGCACCTATGATAATGCTCGTGTTGCTTTCAAGAATCTCTCCCCCAATTTCAGAGCCTAAAAAGTAAACTCGATTTTGTTCTGTGGAGGCCCAGTATGGGTACGTGACTGGGTTTTGGTTTTCATTCATACTGTTATTTCCACTGAAATTAAACACATTGAGCACATCATTCGCAATGCATTCATGCTGCCACTTCAGACATATATCATTATAATCATATTCTATATTGGTTTCGCCAGAAATAGTAAGTTTTAATATCTCCCTATTCAGTCTTACAACCTCACCAAAGATCTCCTCTTGTAAAATATTCATCTCATATTTAGCAACAATTATAGCTCTTCCTTAGCTATCGAAGCTCGTGAGTCTGGAAACGAGTTGATTATCTTGACTGTGTTTGTTGAATAATGCTTCAATTGTTTTCTGCTCATCTTTTGCTCTTCCATTCTTTGGCGTGAACAAATATTCTGTGTCTGATTCTTTCTCTAGGAACATGATCCCAGTTCCTAAACCACCGGCAAGAAAAAAGGGAAGTATGAAAAATACAAATGGATGACGAGAAATAAAACGGCCATATCTAGCGTAAAATCTGCGCAACGGTTTTTCTATGCAGTCAAATGATGCCATAATCTGGTCTGAAATTTAAACAGAAAAGAAAGAAAAGAATTTGATAAAACTGTTTGATAACATAATAATATAGTGTATATAAAATAGCATTAAAGATGGAGTAGAGAAGGTGCAACAGAAAGCAACAAGGTTGATTCCTGAATTGAAATCTATTCCCGGTGAGGATAGATTATGTGGATTTACATACATTCCCATCGCCGTAAAAGAGCATAGTTTTTACAATTGTTAAGGATGGTAAAAGTATAAAATAGACCCCAAAGAATCTTTCATTTTTGTAGAGAGTTTTTAAACAAGAGGTCAAACACTCGACATTGTAAAACAACATAAACAAAAAATACAGAGGATGTTTTTGAGTATACTGCTAGTTATAGCACACTTTGAGCCCAGGGGTGGCGCCAGGATTTGCCCAACGGGGGTGGGGGTAGGTTCTGAAGGGGGGGAGGGCGATGCCCTCGACGAGGGGTCAGATTTCCCCGACGAAAGGAAAGTGGGGTGGTCGGGCTTACGAATAATTCCTAATGCTGTGACAGGATTTCAACACTGCTGCAGCTAGCCGTATGTATTTTCAAGTAAGAATATTCTGGTAACTGACATTCAGAAGCATTGATGAAGATTCTAGGCAAAGAAAATCACGTTTCTTAAGTTGATTGTTGTATTCTGTGAAGAAAAAGGGGATAATGATGCGTGCCCTTCTAAAAATAGATTTTTAATTGTCACCAAAAATTCTCATTAAATTTGGCCTCATACATGACAAAGACACTCAGCTTAGTGGTAACGGTGACAGCTTAGATTTCTGCAGGATTTATTCGTCGTTTGCTATGCCTCGTGGAAAAAAAAAACAATCAATGAAGAAGTAATTAAAGTAGTGTAAAAAATGTGGCTTTACTACACAATTGATACATCAGGGGAGGTATAAGCTTAGACGTTTGTAAGCCTAGCCTATGTCACGTTGAAATAATTTAAGGGCCTGTACTGCACTTTTTTCTTGAATAAAGAAAACATGCCCCTGATGATAAAATACTACCAAATTAGGCATTCCTTACAATATCACGTCGAATTGTTTTCCTTTAGCTTGACGTCGCCTAATTAAGTGAAATATACACCGAAATTTTACGGAATAGCCCGCTATGTATAGCATTAGCAACATTCGAAGAAAAGTTTGTTAAAACAGCCGCGTTCTGTTTACAACCAGCAAATAAAAACTAAATTTCAATTTTTTTTTTTTTTTTTTTTTAATAAATCAAACTATATAATAAAATCGAGACTTAGCCCCTCTCTCACTTAGGTTTATTTCACCTAAGAGTCGTACGATTTCTACGAGTTAAAACTCGTGATCTTTGGAAAGGACCTATACGAGCTTTTTACGTGTTAGTTACGAGTGAGGTACGACTTTATGGAGTTGGTTACGAGTTATGTACGAATTATGCCGAGCAGAGCACCGAGTTAACTACGAGATTATTAAGAGCGTAACAAGTTTGTACCGAATTAGATACGAGTTAGGAAATGTTCAAATGCTGTCTCTTATACACATCTAGATGTGTATAAGAGACAGATATAGCAGTGTTATAACTTTAAAGATGCTGCTCAAACCAGGGAGATGTCCATGCTCGGACCGACTGCAAATACATCATCTCAACTCAACTCAACTCACTTGACTTACTGGTAGGTCGAATTACAGGGAGGATGAACTGGCAATGAGCAGTTTGTTGACCTCGTAGAGGAGCTACCATCGCAATTGTTGGATATGGTGGCAGCAAATCAACTTTTTAGTACTGTACGGTATAATATTATTAATCAAAAAATGATTATTACCCTCGACCACATGTTTATGGTATTGAAAAAATATATATTTTTGAAAAAAAAAAAAAAAAAAAAAAAAAAAAAAAAGAGGATTTTTGAATTTTTTTTCATATTAGTAGTTATTAGATATTGTTTGTATTGTTTGTATTATCTCGATCATTTTACTTTGAAAATCAATGCTCCAACAAACATGAACCCAAAGGTGATATCTGGCTTTAGAAAAATAAATAAATTAATAAAAAAACCTCCCTCCCCCATCACTTTTCTAGCCTAGATAGGTTGATCAACTAATTAAAGAAAAAAAAATTATAGGGCCTTAAGATATTTATGTCAAATTTTATTTCAACTATCTGCATTTCATTTGATATATTGACTTGATTTTTCAAAATAATTTTTGGGTTTTTGTCAACTATAAATACAACTCGTGTCGTGCTTCTAAGGCTTTTACGTTGTCATTCATAAAACATATTTTAAACAAATAACGTCAACACATCGTGATTTATTGGTTTACATTTGAACAGTATATACAGATGTTTGGCAAATTTCTACATATATAAATCATGTGGGGCCTAGAGTGATACTGCAATGATAGGCGTATCCACAATTTTAATTGCTTCTTTATACGTTCAGTTTAGGCCTTGTTCCATTCGAATCTGTCCAGATTGTCGAAACCCAGTTTGTCGAATGCTAATCAAAATGGTGAATCAGAATGTTTATGTTCAATATGCATGATTCGAGGCTCAGAACAGGACTTCCATCTTACTTTTTCGTAGGCCTTAAAAAAATAGTAACAGAATTGTTTTTTCGAACGAGCAATCAATAGGTGTAGGCCTACAGTGACAAATAATTTTCTAATAAATATGTGCCATGAAATATTGCCAATCCATTTTGCCGAAACCCAGTTTGCCGAATGCCAGTTTACCGACTCACATGAATCCCATTTTGCCGAAAGTCAATAAAAAGCAGTGAAACATTAACAACAACAGCATAAAATTCACGATTCAACACTCTCTTCAATCATTGCATCTATACGAAGTGGCGATTGAGAATTTAGAACAGGGGTGGCGCCAGCGGGAGGGCCGGGGGGGGGGCCCCCCGTCGGGGAGAGCTGCCCCCACCCCTGTCGGGGAGAAAAAGCAATATTCGTCGGGGTGAAAAATTATATGTATTTTCTACATATTAGTAGACGCTAAAATCGATTAAATAAGCCTTTGAGCCGCCTAAATTGTCAAAATATTCCGGGGCTTTGCCCCCTGGACCACTTTCGAGACCTTTTAATCGAAGCTCGACCACGCCTACTTTGCTTTCGTCGGGGAAATCTGACCCCTCGTCTGGGCATCGCCCCAACCCCCGTCGGGGACTACTCTCTTATACACATCTAGATGTGTCCTGGCGCCACCCATGATTTAGAAGCCATTCCAACGCGATGCGATCACTGCGTATTTATACAATAAAAAGCTTATTGTAGTTTAATGATTCTTTTTGTCTTAAGCTGTAAGTAAAACTTTATAACCAATTCGGCTATCAACAAAAAATTAAATACTTAGCCCTATCAGACAAAATGTTCTTAAAGTATATTCATAATAAATAAAATGTCCTTAAATCATATGAAATTTACCTAAGATAATAATGTAGACCTTAAAGGAAAATAAATAAATAAATAGATTAATTGATAATAATATACAATTATACACACGTGCCAGTAGTGGCTCTAGACATTTTCCAACATGGGGTTCAACATGTCTGACAGGGGGTCCGAATCAAGGGGCCAACTGGAGTTTTGGTCAGGGTCCGGCATTAAAATCCCTTGGTTTATTGGGTCAAATTCCATTAAAAATGTTCAAATGTGCATTACAATATACACAAGAATATAGATTTACAATATAAAAGAGAAAGCTAAAATTCAGGGAAGCTAAAATTCAACATCAAGTATTAAAAGTCAATCAAATTGTAAAGAAGTCAAATTGGCAAAAAAAAAATCACATGCGTATGTATGACGTGATGAGCAACTCAACATTTTATTTTGAGGGGTTTTTGGTATGTTTGATTTTTTTTTCTTTTCTCAACTTTATTGCATCAAATCATCTTTTTTTTTTTTTAAATAGAAAAGATACAAAAAATGGCAAAAACCACACTCAAAGGTCCAAACAAACAGAAGGAAAACGTCCAAATTTAAATAAATAATTTGGTTGGCCTTAAAAAAAATAGGTGTAGGCCAGTTTGCCGACTCACATGAATCCCATTTTCCCGAAACCCAGGTGCCGAAAGTCAATAAAAAGCAGTGAAACATTAACAACAACAGCATAAAATTCACGATTCAGCACTCTCTTCAATCATTGTCTCTTGGTCTGCCCTTGCGTTTTGTTTTGAATGTATTGTTTTTTGTCCCTTTCTGTCCTGTTTTGTCTTTTTGTCTCTTTTGTTTATCTCATTTTTTTCTCTCATTTCAGGCTGTCCCTCCACAAGATTGGTTTTTCCTATCTTCTCGGGTTCTTGCCTTCTTCCTTTACTGCATTTTCAATTTATTTTAGATCAATTGTAATATATTTATCTGATTCAAAAAGGAAGTAAAATAAATGTTGAATTGAAATTGAAATTGAATTGAAATTGCATCTATACGAAGTGGCGATTGAGAATTTAGAACAGAGGTGGCGCCAGCGGGAGGGCCGGGGAGAAAAAGCACAATTCGTTGGGGAGAAAATAAAAATATATGTATTTTATACATATTAGTAGACGCTAAAATCGATTAAATAAGCCTTTGAACCCCCTAAATTGTCAAAATATTCGGGGGCTTTGCCCCCTGGACTACTTTCGACACCTTTTAATCGAAGCTCGACCACGCCTACTTTGCTTTCGTCGGGGGAAATCTGACCCGTCGTCGGTGGCATCGGCCCCTCCGTCGGGGACCTGTCTCTTATACACATCTTAAAGTTCTTGCAAGGACGATTTTTTTTTCATAACGAGACTTACGGCAGTAGTCCTCTGCAGATTTACGAAGTTGTAACCGTAAACGTAACGCATATCTCTAGGCCACTTCAAAAGTTATCTATGGCGAAAAAATCCTCTAAAAATTTCATAAATATTTGAATTGAAAAGATTACACAGTTACCTCCAGACACAGGTTAATGTTAATGCTAATCTGCTGAAGAGTTTGTGGTAAGAAAAATGTAAAACAGTATTTGAACCGCTTTCTATTTGAAATAGTAATGTTGATTGTGTTCGTGTTTAAACAGCTCGGTCTATCTTTGAGCAGTAGTTTATAATGGCAACCTCACATTGAAAATATAACTAAGGAGTGTAATTCTAAAATATTTTTTTCTTAGGCAAATAAAACGTTCAGGTGTTCATTGATTTCTATAAACAAGTCATTAGACTTGTAGTACTGTATTAGAAT
>NW_022746293.1:36469-37943 GCF_011630105.1 Anneissia japonica
GGCCTAAGGTTAGCTTATCTGTAATTAAGTAGTCCTGGGTAGGACTTTAAACTGTATCTGGTTGAGCTGTCGGCGAATAATATCCGTCAACCCCTTCAGTTGGGTCTCAACGGCTGCTGAGGGGAGGGTGCCATGGTCACCCGACAGCAAGAAAAGAAACAGCTAAACTTTTAAGGTTTTTACATTGAAGTTGACACTCGGAGCTATGAATCTGCTGGAAATAGCGCGCGGCATAAATGTTTATATAGATATATAGGCCTACCACACATCATGGACATTTAATATTCAGAAAAAAATAAATTGAACTTAGATTGAAAAAACTGTAGGCCTAAGAAAATGCACAAAAAGGTTGGCGGTATAATTTAGTTTTTTTTTCAAATTGGTTTATTTGTGGGTGTCAGGTATGTTTACCTCGTGTAAACAAACAGCGCCCCGTTAATTAAAGTAGGCATATACAAAATTCCTTGACCATATTATAAGGACTTAGTATAAAACATACTCCAAATAAAGTGAGACTAGTCATTTTGATTCAATATTTTGATCTTTTATTAGATCATCATCAGGAATGAATAAAGATTTCAATATTACAAACATAATATTCCAAAAGTGTTACAGAAAATTAACCAATGAGAAATAGTCAATAAGGAATATACATTCATATATATAATAAACTATTTAATTAAATAGGCTATACCATAATTTGTTTAAAACCATTTATGATATGGCATGGGTGGAAGGTGAAACATTATTTTGGACGTTTTATATATTTAATGCGCTTTTTAACGCCTCATCATCGTTTTTATGATTGTCGCCATGAGTAATCGGTAGCCGATCATTTCGGTCGCGCTTCGTTTCGGTCGCGCTTCGTTTCGGTTGCGGTTTATTTCGAACAAATGTATGGAGCGCCGACGGAGTTGTGAAAACGCAAAATTTAATATGCCTAGGCCCTTATATTAATATAATTAGTTCGTGAATCGGTTTATCTAAGACCTAAGTATTTTTGTTTTGCTATCTTTCCACTAACAACATAATCTTTCTACTATATTCTCTTTCTTCCATTTACGGTGATATATTCATGATTGAAACATGATCTTATGATTAAAACAATGGAATTTAGTATGTGCTTCATGCTATTCTTTTTGTTGCTTTTTCATATACACAATTTAATAATTATGGTCAATAAAATGTATCTTTGATTTTATTGAACTGAATGTTGTTACCATCTGAAATCTATTTCATAATTTAGCTAAAACAAAAATCATTACAATATTTAATCTGATCTTTTTATACAATAAATTTATTCATTTTTCTTGCAGCTTCCAGAGTTTGGATAAAACATAGCAAGAGAATTGAAGGAAACACGAAGAAAAAACGAATAATACACACATTATCATTCTTCACTTGAAATCTTTAATGTGCAGTTCATAAATATCAATATATATTTATATGATTTTATAAGCATATAGGATATACA
>NW_022746293.1:40537-42690 GCF_011630105.1 Anneissia japonica
GGGCCGAATTTCTGTATTTAAACTACGGACGTTCCGTAGTACTTGAGAACCCTGCACTTTCGATTCCACTCAGTGCATTATGACTTTGCGGTGAATTTCAATGACGTCATCTTTGTCTCAGCGTATCCACGTCCCAGTGTATCAGCGTCTCAGTGTATCAGCGTTTATAAGACAACGGAATTTCAGGTAGAATCGTGCACTTCTGGAAGAAAGCATGAAACTTCCCACAGGATACTATGACACCTAAAGATCATTAAAGAAAATAGACCCTAAAAAATAACGCCTCCTAATGGCCACCATCTTGAAATCCAATATGGCCGCCAAAATATTTGATTTTAGCCAATATATTAATATCTACAGCACATGTCATTGCCAAATGAAGATCATTACCCATGTTTTCAATATCAGGGAGTGTCATGCAATCATCAGAAATTATGTCAGATGGCGCCGTCATATTAGATTTCAAGATGGCCGCCAGATTAATGATATTTTTGTCAATTCATATCTACAGTACCAGCACTGTCAATCAAAGACCGTTGTCCATGTTTTCGATATCAGGGACTACCATACAGCCATCAGAAATTATGTCAGAAGACCGCCATATTAAATTTCAAAATGGCCGCCATCTTGAAATATAATATGGCCGCCAAAATAATTAATTTTAGCCTATGTATTCATATTTACAGCACATATCACTCCAACTGAAGATCATTACCCATGTTTTCAATATCAGGGAGTGTCATGCAATCATCAGAAATTAAGTCAGAAGGCGCCGCCATATTGGATTTCAAGATGGCCACCAAATTATTGCTATTTTTGTCAATATCTTATCTACAGCACCTAGCACTGTCAATCAAAGACTGTTACCCATGTTTTCGATATCAAGGACTATCATGCAGCCATCAGAAATTATGTCAGAATGCCACCATTGAATTTCAAGATTGTTGCCATACTATTTCAAGATGGCCGCCAAATTAATTATTGATAATGTTGTAAATATCGTCATATCTACAACACCTAGCACTGTCGAAGATCTCTACTCGTGTTTTCGATATCCGGGAGTATCATGCAGATATCAGAAATTATGTCAGAAGGCCGCCATATTGGATATCAAGATGGCGGCCAAAATTGTTTTTTTTTCATATTTACATATGTAAAGTACCAGCATTGTGAATCAAGATTGTGTATATGTATAATTAGGGATATCATGCAATCATCAAACATCTCATAATCATAGTGAGACCTGCCTATGGCAGTAAAGTAACACCATTTAGAAAGAAGTCCGACAACCGCCACGTTGGATTTCAGAATGATTGCCAATTAAGAAAGGTACATGAAAGAAATGAAATTTAAAAAAAAATAGAAAACTGTTAAGGAATAACAAATTGGTAATCAATCGAAAGTAATGAAAATAAAAAAAATAAGTAAATAACTGCTTTGTATGGTATGTGATTTCTTGCTGTCGAGGTGAGTGCCATACATATTTACCACTAGGGGCCCCTGGTATATCGCAGATACAACCGAACCAGGACACTTCTTCAAACAAATGATATACTGTTGCCAGAGAATACTCTAGAAGTCATATCTATATTATAATGAAGTAACATAGAATCAGTGTTGCTGCGTAGCATTGTGGTATAACTGATCAAATAATGACAGAAACAGTGCTAAATGAACAATGATGTAAAGATCATATCAGGCATAACCTATCAAAGAAAAAGTTCTTTATCAACTGTATGAAAAAGACAAAAGTGCCCCCAGTGAAAAATTAAACCATGCATCAGTTGTTTGAAAATGTGTCCTAGTTGGATTTATCAGGAAACGAATATTTCGTATATATTCTCCTATTCACCATTGCTATATTTGTTAATAATTATGAATAGGCAGTATTATGTGCCTAAAGGCACGGTATCTTATTGTCTCACAACAAATATTGCTTTATATATGCATGGAGTAAAGAATTCTTTACTCCATTATGTATGACATCTTTGTGTAATTTACAACGGCTATAATACCGGTACTTAGGGGCCTACTGCTGGCAATAAAGTTCACCTTCATTGCAAGTTGTATGTGCTGGACTGACTCAATTGGGGGTTTGATTCATCTCTTTCGCTTTCGATTTACTGGAGGATAAGGATAGGATTTATGATTGG
>NW_022746293.1:43278-43992 GCF_011630105.1 Anneissia japonica
GAAAATTAAGTGAATATCTCATCACTGTTCAGCCAGAGTACATGAAACAAATATATTGGCATGGTAATATCAGCATGGAGATGTGTATAAGTATATTATAATAATCAATGAAATAATAATCTTGAAATCCAATATGGCGGCCTTCCAACATAATTTCCTGATGATTGCATGATACTCTCTGATATTAAAAACATGGTTAAAGGTGTGATTGACTGTGTTACGTTACTGTAGATATGAAGATAATGACAAAAATAACAATATTTTGGCAGCCATCTTGAAATCAAATATGGCGGCCATCTGACATAATTTCTGATAATTGCATAATACTCCCTGATATTGAAAACATAGGTAAAGACCTTTGAATGACAGTGCTAGGTGCTGTAGGTATGAAGAATATTGATAAAAATCCAATATTTTGGCGGCCATTTTGAATTTCAAAATGGCGGCCACTAAGCAGCTTATTTTTAGGGGTCTATTTATTTTTAATGATCCTTAGGGGTCATAGTATCACTGTCAGAAGTTTCATGCTTTCTTCCAAAAGTGCACGATTTTTCTCCTTAGCCGCTCTACTATAAGAATAAGATTATTTTTAAAATACTGTAGGCCAGAAGCTTAGGCTACACAACAATAACGCCCCCATTTTTAGTAACATGATGCATATGTTACTAAAAAACCTAACTTTCAGCTGTTGTTGAGATGTGGAATTCAAATAAT
>NW_022746293.1:44031-58258 GCF_011630105.1 Anneissia japonica
ATATATATATTTGTAGGACAAGATATGTGATAGGCCGAAACATGACACTCTGGTCACATTATTTGTCAGTCGCAATGATGGGACAAAATACCAGAACATTTGTCGTGAGTACAACCACACAACATTGGCATCTACGAAAGAAGGAGGTACAAAGCATACAAGCACCCAGCAAGACGTTGACAAGAAACACTCTGGTTGTTTGCTGAAACATGTAATGGAAGCTACACACAATTTGAGGTGAGCAATAGAAAATTAATTAAGTGAATATCTCATCACTGTTCAGCCAGAGTACATGAAACAAATATATTGGCATGGTAATATCAGCATGGTGTTTCAGTTTTATTAAGAAACAACAATAATACATTACACACTAGGAGACAGGAAGGCTTCAATCAAGTAATTAAAAAAAACAAGTTTTGTTAAACTGAAAATACTGTCAATTGATGAATGTCTTTTCAGATGAGTACATACAGTATCTCAGTATGGTATGTGATTGACAAAGCAGCAAATGCCAATGTTTGATAAAATTTTTGATTTTTAACAAACCTGGTTTAGCATTATTGTAACCACTGTATATTTATTCCTCAATAGGACCAAAGTACAGGCTCGAATGGATTTGATGCTAACAGTGTCATCTGTGTGGACATGATGAAATGGACATGTCCTAGTCATGGTTAGCAGAAGGTGGCGATGCTCAGAGCTCTGCAGCAATTGATTGAGGCCAAAATATTTCAAAAGAATTGAATTAAAAATGATTTATCTAGTGATTTTTTTTCTGAAGATATATTAAACGCATCTGGTTTATATTGCATGCCAAATTTATAATAAATAAATAAATACTGTACAGTATCAGTATTACTGTACCTTTTTTACTTGCAAAATATCTTTAATATTTGTAAATGGTAATATAAGTGCTGTACTTTCTTCTTTTAAAACAGTGTAATCCCATTCAATAGTAATCCCTTTGAAACAAATTTGTGACCCAGAATTATAAAACAAATTGTGAGGATTAATTTTGAAATATGTAATGTGCGAAGTTGATAATACAGTATGAAAATGTGGCTCAATATAATATACAGGAACAACTATTTTAATGTATGATTTTGTAAGTCTTGTGTAAAGTTATTCTATGATATATTTATTATATTCTACACAATTTATCATCCTTGTACATGGCAAATAATTTATTACACATGTATTTTCTCACAGTTAATATAAAATTGTTTTACTGTACACAGAATAAAGCAACATTGAAGCAGTCATGTATTACAATATATATCACTGCAATTAACACACTCTATTATCAAAATATTAAATATATGGATTTATAGTTAGTTTATACCAATGTAAAAAATAGGAAAGAACAAAATTCTAATTCATACTGTATTAGCTTCAAATTTTAAAATATGAGACGAGAGTGGGGAAGATACAAAAAACATTGTACTGTACTTAACAACAAAATGTTCTTGAAATCAATTTTGCAGGCCTATCTGCATCAATAGCAACAATTTCAATTACAGACTAGGTCTGGAAGGTTACACTCAAATAACTGGTACAGATATACAAAAGCTAGGCCAATGCTGACAAAATTTCCTTTCATGAGTGATGAGATTGTCAAAAAAACAGATCACAGATGTCGCATGAATTTTCAAGAATGAATCCTTTACAAAGATCTGTTGCATTAATGAGGATGGACTTATAAGGTATCTTCCATAACAATTTATAAATAATTCTTCCAACACAAAGTTTATTTCATCATCATCCATAGCATCAAAAATCCAGGGCGGTCTTCACAGCTTCTGGGAACTTGTCCCTAATTGATCACACAGTGCAAGATGGGATGACCCTACTGTCAGATTTCTTTAGCCCACCAAATGAAAGCCATCGATATCCAACATGTCAACATTTCCTGTAAGAGAAGTACAACAAAAAGTTTGAACAGACTAGTCAAAAAAATCAGAATGCTATTACAGTATTAGACCATTCAAAAATAATTAGTATTGATATTACAATATCTTTATAAGGAATTAATAATTCTGGCACTAATCATCAATGATAATTTTTGTTGAAAATATATATATATTTTAATTAACCATCACTGTGAAAAGCCCATATTCAAATGCATTGCAAAGTGGTGTAAATAGCCACAACCTAAACAATTATTTTGAATAGAATTAATTATTTCATTAATATAATACTTTTTTTAATATAAAAATATAAATTAGTTTAAAAATTACAGATGAAGACAATTACAATATATGTATAATAGACTATCTTGTTTCTCAATCTTTTCTAATGTACAGTAATAAATGCCCCTGTATTTTGACCATCAAAATGGCTGGACATTTGACCCTCTAATAGTGTTTGATCCAGCATGGAACTAGCAGGGCCACTCCTAAGGCAGGTGGTTGTATTTCCGAGCAGAATTTGCCGAAAATTAGTCTTTGAACTGAATCTATAACCATTGCCAATCTATCATGCAGAAGTTAAGTTCTGTGCACATTTTTCCTAGCCATTTTCCGTGAAATTTGAACTAGTTTTCGAGTTTTCATCCACATTCCACGACGAATAAACTGGCATCATAGTGACATAGTGTAGTAGTAGAAGGTCCTAGATAGTTCCATGGATATAATAATAAACAGGTAAATTAATGTACTTTATTTAAGATAGTGTTGTTTGTTTGTCTAATGTTTGAAATATTATTATTATTATAGTTCGTATGACTAGGCCAAAACTAGGGGCCTAGGCCTAGGTCGCGCCAGGCAGTAGAGTAGTATTCCGTATTCTCTACATACATACGGTACTGCACTTAATGGTAGGCTATGCCTACACAGGTAAGACAAGTTGGTAACAAACCACCACTTCCAAGACTTCCTTATCCAAACCAGCAAACATATCTTTTTGAAAGAATCATTCTTCAAAAATGCCTTCGACTTATTATATTATTATTATTGAATATTTTCGCCAGTCCTAATTTTTCAATTTTCCGCTCGCGACGACCATCTCAACAGTTGGCTGTGTCGTTACCAGATCGTTACGGTGGAGTGAATCAGCTGACTCCCTGTCTAGCGCAAATTTCCGAAATAAAAACTGGGGCAAACTGTTATTTTACACAAAATTGAGACATTTTCATAAGTGAAAACCCATATAAATGAAAAGAACGGCCAAATTTACATTGGAATATCTGAAGTTTGACACGATTTTTTATGGGGTTACCGAATGCAAGCCTTTGAAGGTCGGTACATTTTAGGAAATTCCCTATCTTTTAACACTAGCTCAAAATCCTGTAGCACCAGTTTTTTTTTTGGGACCCAGTTCACGAGCCTCGTTTTCGAATACCGCGCTCCAAAATCCAGTGCCGTCATTGTAGTCCCCCATCCCTCTATTTTAAATTAAAAATTAATCATTTCATCCCCCCAACCCCCATTTAATAGTCTTTTTGTATGTACAGTACTTTTAAAATCAATCAAGAGGTTTTTGCTTTTCTCCTGTTTTTGGATTTCACTTTTGTCTAAGTAATATTGCGACTACACTATTGTGAGTGGAAATGCCGTCTAATTTATGATCAAACAGTACTAGGGAGATAGGGGGGCGCACAAAATATTACTTAGCATTTTGATTTCACATTAAAGGTGATTTACTTAATTTATCATTACCAGGAAAGCAAAATAGAGGGGGGACAGGGAGGGACTTGCACAATTTTGGAAAATAGATCACCTTAGCCCCACCATGGTTGGAGCTGAGGAAAGAAAATTTATGATTATGACACCTCTAGTTGGTCGGAAATGGCACTCTCAGACTGAATTTGAATATAATTTTCATTTTTTCCACTTTCAAATCGAAAAAAAAATAGTGATGGTGTGCCGGCTGGGCCCCTTGCATCTGCCACTGAAATACTCATAAAAAGTTTTTAAAATTATCCTTTTAATCATAATTATGCCCGCTTATATATTTCGTGCAAACTAACATTCATAAAAATAATGATTTATTACCGTACTGAATAGCTTGTGACGTATTCAAAATTCAAACCATGAAAAATAAATAAGCTTAAAACAGTCATTAATTTTATAATAGTCTTTTTGCATATACAGTACTTTTAAAATCAATCAAGAGGTTTTTGCTTTTCTATTCTTTTTGGATTTCACTTTGTCTAAGTAATATTGCGACTATACTATTGTGAGTGGAAATGCCATCTAATTTACGATCAAACAGGACTACTAGGGAGATAGGGGGCACACAAAATATTAGTTAGCATTTTGATTTCACAATAAAGGAGGTTTATTTAATTTATCAATACCAGGAAAGTAAAATAGAGGGGGGACAGGGAGGGACTGAGGAAAGAAAATTTATGATTATGACACCTCTAGTTGGTCGGAAATGGCACTCTCAGACTGAATTTGAATATAATTTTTATTTTTTCCACTTTCAAATCGAAAAAAAAAATAGGGATGGTGTGCCGGCTGGGCCCCTTGCATCTGCCACTGAAATACTCATAAAAAGTTTTTAAAATTATCCTTTTAATCATAATTATGCCCGCTTATATATTTCGTGCAAACTAACATTCATAAAAATAATGATTTATTACTGATTAGCTTGTGACGTATTCAAAATTCAAACCATGAAAAATAAATAAGCTTAAAACAGTCATTAATTTTATAATAGTCTTTTTGCATGTGCAGTACTTTTAAAATCAATCAAGAGGTTTTTGCTTTTCTATTCTTTTTGGATTTCACTTTTGTCTAAGTAATATTGCGACTACACTATTGTGAGTGGAAATGTCATCTAATTTACGATCAAACAGGACTACTAGGGAGATAGGGGGCACACAAAATATTAGTTAGCATTTTGATTTCACAATAAAGGAGGTTTATTTAATTTATCAATACCAGGAAAGCAAAATAGAGGGGGGACAGGGAGGGACTGAGGAAAGAAAATTTATGATTATGACACCTCTAGTTGGTCAGAAATGGCACTCTCAGACTGAATTTGAATATAATTTTCATTTTTTCCACTTTCAAATCGAAAAAAAATAGGGATGGTGTGCTGGCTGGGCCCCTTGAATCTGCCACTGAAATACTCATAAAAAGTTTTTAAAATTATCCTTTTAATCATAATTATGCCCGCTTATATATTTCGTGCAAACTAACATTCATAAAAATAATGATTTATTACTGATTAGCTTGTGACGTATTCAAAATTCGAACCATGAAAAACAAATAAGCTTAAAACAGTCATTAATTTTAATAGTCTTTTTGCATGTACAGTACTTTTAAAATCAATCAAGAGTTTTTTGTTTTTCTCTTTATTTTGAATTTCACTTTTGTGTAAGTAATATTGCGACTACACTATTGTGAGTGGAAATAATGCTGTCTAATTTACGATCAAACAGGACTAGGACGATAGGGAGCACACAAAATATTAGTTAGCATTTTGATTTCACAATAAATTAGTGATTTACTTAATTTATCATTTCCAGGAAAGCAAAATACTGGGGTGGGGACTGGGAGGCACTTGCACAATTTTGGAAAGTAGATCGCCTCAGCCCCACCGTGGTTGGGGCTGAGGAAAGAAAATTTATGATTATGATACCTCAGATTGCCGGAAATGGCACTCTCAGAACTAAAACCTAATTATAATTTTCCTTTGTTTTTTCCATTTTTTAAAAATAATTTTGAAAAATTTAGGGTCGGCTCGGCCCAACTTGAATCCGCCACTAATTATTATGACGCCATTGCGAGATTGCGTCAACGTAACATGTCCGTGTCAAAAGCTGTATAATTATTGTTTAATAATGGCTATATAAAATTCAATTGACTAACTATAATTTTTTTAAATTAGGAAAAACAGTAATCCTGTGTATTTAGAAAATATTAAACACTAGTATATACGTACGGGTCATAATAATATACAAAAAGAATAAATTGTTTATATTAGAAATTGTGCACTTTTGAGTTTGTAAAAATATTGGCCTAATAAGTACTTCCAATTTTAACAATGTTCAGTACATTGTTTTCACAATAAATTTAGTCTCTGATAACTGCTGCACCGATAAAACCGATCTAATGGTTTCTGAGATGGTTACGAAATGTATTAACAATTGCGTTTTTACACTCGGTTTTGGTCCGGAAAATACGTACCGCACTTGGAAAAGTGAAAAGACAAAATTCATGAGTCATGCGTAATTGTTATTCTTTCCATTAACTTTTAAAAGTGGGGCTTTAATTATAGAAGATTGAAGACATTCTTCAAACAGTCCAGCGTCGGAGAGCAATATATAGTCGATCCCCTCCCCCCTTGCATTCCATCGTGGTCGCTCCTCTGCTCATCAGCCTGGAACCCAGGGACAAAGAAAAATAAAGAAATTCTTTAAACAGTCCAGCGTCGGAGAGCAATATATGTATATAGGCAGGCCCGCAGGCAGGATTTTCGATGGGGAGGTACGTTTTACAACTGAAGTGGACCTTACGATGGGCGACTGCCTAGGGATCTCCTGGAAGCTCTGACAAATTAGCATTTTAAGGGCCTTTTTAATGGATTTCTAAAATCCATAATTTGTAATATCCTATTTAAATTTTCATTCATTTGAGTATTGTCTGGAGACCTACAGTAAAGCAAGAGAAATAGAGGGTGGGGGTGAAGGGAGGAACTGACAGATGGTCAATACCACCTCAGCCAACTTGGTGGTCCAGGGGTAGAGGCCTGGAGGGGGTTTGTGAGAAAAGCGACAGAGTAGCATTTTGAGGGTCTTACATAATAGATTTCTCAAATACATAATTCATGAATATTTCATTAAAATTTTCATTAATTTGGGTGTTTTTGGGACCTGAAAAAGTAACGTTATTATGTCCCGTACATCTGCAGGCCTATAGATAACATTCTTTATGTTATATAGATCAATTTGCAATCACCAGAGACGATCAATTTCTAACAAATTTCATACCATATTATTAAAAATCAACGGTTAGCTAAGCTGGCAAATATATAATGCAATGCATGCTATAGCATTTTGTGATAATTAGGAACGATTTTGTGAAAACATAGGTTTTAAAAAGTGGACCTTCTGGAATTTTTGGGGTGCGTCCGCACCCTCTGCACCCCCTACCTACGAGCCTGTATAGTCGATTCGCTGATCCTCTGGTTGTTGTATTATGATAATTACTAAAATAAACACATCAGTGAAGCCGAGTGGTAAAGGTGTACTTAAATTAAAGAATGTGTTATGTGTAAAGTTGATCGACTGTATAAGTTTCGAATCTCGCTGTTGTTTTGTTTGGTGTTTTTTATTATTATTTTTTTAATTATTATTATCATTATTAACTTTTTATTGTGCATTCATAATATACTTTTTTACATTTTTTATTATTCACAATTATTATCATTTTTTATATAAGATTGTGAGATATACGGCCAGAAAGTATTTAAAAAACATTTTAAAATCTGCATCTTATATCTCCGATCCAGCCACCAAACGAGGCCTAATCTTAGGCACGTGGCAAGCCCATCATCGGGCTTGCACGCCGTCCGGAATGCTTCCAGTCCGCCGGTTTGAATTTGACGCATGGTCGATCCGCTCAAGTCGGTCCAGGGTCGATCCGCGCGGGTCAGCTTGGCCTAACGACTCGGTTGAACGAACCGCTCGAATTGGCTGCGTCAGATGCAACCGAAAAATATATAAATAAAGTGCTAATACGTATACATTTTACTTCCAGCACCAGCTTCGAGGAGGACCGAGATTCATGTAAATATGGTCAATGTGTGAAATTTTGAAGTAAATCGGTTCAATAGTTTTAAAGTTAAGATTCGGAAGGACAAACACACCACAGACAGACACAGAAATAAAAAGACATACAGAAGCGGGTGTTTGCAATACACTTGCCTCCTCCTTCAGAGGCGAGGGTCATAATTATGCATATTTAATTCTTAGCTGGTGAATGCACAAAGTACCAAGTTTGTTTTTTCTGGTCAAAGTAACAGCAATTACATTATGACATGACGTATGGAAGTCTTTGTCGTAATATAGTTTTATGCAATATTAAGACCAATCAACACACAACATAAAACATGATACTGTACATATCAAATTTATAATCGCTATTATTATTATTATTATTATTATTATTATTATTATTATTAGGCTAAAATTTTCACGTCGGTGCGTGCGTAAAAACAAATTCCTTTGAATTTGTGTGTGTAAAGCGATTGATAATTCATTAAAATTCCATGTAATTATCTAGGCTATGCTAAATATTTGTTTAAAATGTGTAACATTTAAAAGGGTGTACTTGCCTTTAATATAAGGAAGTATAAATATATATCCCTGGTTCCTAATTAATTTGCATGAAGGGCCAAATTATTTTTAAAGTTCATCGAGCCAAAGATAATCTCCGGCAAGTTGAAAGCAATCATGATACATCTGGGTGAAATTTCTCCTCTAAGATAGATTGTACTAAGTGGTCGGCTTTCGTCATCAGATTAACAGTCGTTAGGCAACTTTGGTGGGTCGCTTTACCAATGCAATTGATCACAATATAAAAACCTACGCTTAGAGTTTAAACATATTTGTTTTAAATACAAAACGTTTTCCGCATCTTGTGGTACACCAACTTTTTAAATTTATCATATACTATAAATTTGAATAAGACAAAGTGTATGTGCCGATTTACCGTGCAGACATACGATGGCACACAAGGGACACACTGCAAACAAAAATAAATGCTGCAAACAAAAAACAAATGGCTGCAAACGTTGGGGTCATTTTATGAGAATAATTTTCAGGCTAACATTATTGTTGGCTTTTTAAGTCTCTGAAAAAATGGGAGGGTTTAAAGACAGAAGACGGTTCTCAAAGTCATTTAGAATTATGCTAATTTTATATAGGAGCAGGGCCGGCAGAACGTTTTTCAAAGTGGGGGGCCCCACTTATAAGCAGGCGCGTAACAGGGGTCTTGGGTCGGGGGGGGCAAAGGTAATAATTTTCACGGTTAGTAATTTATGACTTGGTGTGATACCCCCCCCCCCCATATAGAAAACAATACGACAGAGGGCTTATTTTATTATTAATATAGGCCGCACACGTGTGTTTGAAACTATTTTTATTTATTACAATTCATAGGCCTATTCTTTCACCATCATTACACGTTGAGGCTCTTCTTTTAGCTAAAACGATCTATCTTAAATTTTCTTTCTCAAGTTTGGGAATATTATGTTTTTAAATAACTTAGAAGGCAAAAGAGGGCAAGCACAAGCTTTCACGCTAACAAATGCGCGCGAAAATTTTTTGTTTTTTTAATTCTAATTTTCGTCGGAATTGATCAAAACTCCCTAAAATGTGCAATTTTTAGAGGAAATTGGCCTACATCAACAAGAAATGCTCTTATGTTATATATGGCCATACACTCGTTTTTTAAAACTGAATATAAGCATTTTCCTTATGGCTTTATTTATTACAAACATGTATTCTTTCAACATCATTACACATTGAGGCCCTTCTTTTAGGTAAAAAGATCTATCTTAAATTTTCTTTCTTGAGTTTGGGACTATGTGTTATAACTTAGAAGGCAAATGGGAGCAAGCACAAGCTTCAATATTAACAAATGCGCCCGAAGCGCGCGAAATTTTTTTGTTTTTTTAATTCTAATTTCGTCGGGATTGATCAAAACTCCCTAAAATGTGCAAATTTTAGAAGAAATTGGCCTACCTCAACAAAATATGCGATATAAAATTTGAGATTTTCAGGCACTTTCCCGGGTGAAAAGGGCATTCAATGGGGAAAGACTTTCCACAGATGGATATTTTCCCCTTGTCCCTCGGTGGTTACGCCACTGCGGAGAATACCTGGGGGCTTAGATCAAATGCACTATGGACACTTTTTGAAGTGGAGAAGGGGTTGCAGGCCGGGGTATTGTGGTATCTGTTCATTATATCCTTTTTATTCTTGTCTTTATTTTTCTCTTCTTCTCCTTTTCTTTTTTTTCTTTCCCCTTCTTTCTCTTTCCCTCCCTCTCCCCTCTTCCTTTTTTCTTCTTACCCAGCCCGGTACGACGGCTTGGTCAGCCCGGTAAAAACCGTCAGGGGGGACAGTCTGCCCCCTGCCCCGCCTGTTACGCCACTGCTTATAAGATGAATGGGAATATGAATTATGCAGATCTGAAATAAAATCTAGGTGGTGGGGTCAACATTCCTCCCCCGGGAAAATTTCGATTTCTAGATGGCGAGAAATGAGCTTTCCCGACTTCTGAGGTGTCTTTTAATTCCTTTTATGTTCTGCAAAATTCAAGGTTTTCCCATCTTTAAAACGGTCAGGTAATTTGTTCCCATTGTTATTACAGTAAATAGGGCTTATGTGTGTGTATACATACATAACAATTTAAAAAAAATGAGTAGTTGCATACGAATTTTCCACGAATCGATGAATCCCTAAAAGAAAGGGGGTCCGGGGGTTCTTCCCCAGGAAAAGTTTGATTCCTAGAAGGCGGGAAATGAGCTTTCCCGACTTCTGAAGTGTCTTTTTAATTAAAGTCATTAAAAAATACTTCAGAAGTCGGGAAATCTCATTGTCCACCATTTAGATATCAACATTTTCCCGGGAAGAACTCGAACCTCCCTTTCTCTGGGTTCATTGATTCATTATTATAATTTTCAAGAGGGGAACACCTTGAATTTTGAAGAACTTAAAAGTAATTAAGTTCTTCAAAATTCAAGATTTTCCACTCTTGAAACGGTCAGATAATTTTTCCCATTGTTATTACAGTAAATAGGCCTTATGTGTGTATACATACATAAAAAAAACATTGAGTAAGTTGCATACGTAGTTTTCCATGAATCGATAAATCCCAAAAAGAAAGGGTGTGGGGGGGGGGGAGGTCCTGTGGTTCTTCCCCGGGAAAGTTTTAATTCCTAGGTGGCGGGAAATGAGCTTTCCCGACTTCTGTTGTGTCTTTTAATGACTTTTAAATTCTTCAAAATTGAATAATGATTCAAATCAAATGATTCAATTAATCAATGAACTCCAAAGATGAAAGGGGTCCGGGTTCCCCCGGAAAAATTTCGATTTCTAGATGGCGGAAGATGAGCTTACATGACTTCTGAAATGTCTTTTAATGACTTTTAAAGTTCTTCAAAATTCAAGGTTTTCCCCTCTTAAAACGGTCAGGTAAATTTTTCTCATTTTTTATCTTATGTGTGTATACATACATAAAAAAAAATGAGTAGTTGCATGCGTATCCTATTTTCCATGAATCGATAAATCCCAAAAAGGAAGGGGGTCCGGGGGTTCTCCCCCGAGAAAATTTTGATTCCTAGATGGCGGGAATTGAGCTTTCCCGACATTTGAAGTGTGTTTTAATGAATTTTATGTTCTTCAAAATTCTAATTTTCTAATAGCAAAAAAAAAAATGAAAAAAAAAAAAATCAGCTCACGGGTCCTGAAAAAGTAGGTCTAGAATTCTTTTCTTTTTCCCCTTTTTTTTTTGCCCAAGGGAGGAGTCAGGACCCATGACCCCCTCCCCCATATCCGTCAATGTGAATTGCGAGAAAATGTAACTCGGTCGAGTACTGGATAAACATTCTCTTTCCCATCCTTCTCCTCCTTCTTCCATCCTACTTTTTTTGCATTTCCGATCATACAAAAATCTCCAGACATTATATATTTTTCGCCAAAAAGTGGGGGGGGGGGGCCCGGGAGTACCCTTCTTTCTTCGCCCTCCTGCAAAATAGGCCTATCTGGACGTCCCCCAGTACCCCACAGCCTCGCGAAAAGACCACGGCAGCCTTTCGCGAGTTCCTGTAAAGTAAAGAATGCTATTGACGAATCACAGTGAACAAGAACAAAATGCCGAGACGGAACATGGCAACAAAAATGTCGGTGTAATGCTATAACGTATTACTTGAAAAGAATGTGGCTATATTAAAAAAAACACAGTGATCAGAACTTGGCGGCACAGAAGATTCCTGTAGACTTGCATAATTTGTAGGACATTCGAAATGTATATAGTGTGCATTGTAAGCAACGGCGGCGGAACGTTTTTGAAAGTGGGAGGGGGGGGCATTTAATAAGGTAGAGTATGCGAGCGAAGCGAGCATCTAGGCTGGGGGCCAGGGGGCCGCCAAGGGCCCCCGGTGGGGGTCCAGGGCTACGAATATTTTACGAAGTTTGGTGAATTTTATAAGTTATCGTATAGGCATCAAGCTACTTTTATATGATTTCATATTTGTTGTAATTTCCAGTGGCGGATCCAGGAATTCGAAATAGAAGGGCCCAGGGAGGGTACTTTGACAGATAGAAGATCTATACTACCTCAGCCCCACAATGGTTGGGGCTGAGGTAAGAAAATTGTGATTATGGCACCTCTAGATGGCCGGAAATTGCACTTCCAGACATAAAATTTGAATATAATTATCTTTATATCTCCATTTTTTTTAATTAATTCAATTGATTATTGAACAATTTAGGAGGGCGGGGCGGGCCGTCTGGGTCCCCTTGAATCCGCCACTGGATACTTCAGCAGATGGAGAATCTATACACCTCAGCCCCACCATGATTGGGGTTGAGGCAAGAAAATTTGTGATTACGGCACCTCTACATGGCTGGAAATTTAGCCTCCCCCTCCCCTTGAACGCGCCACAGATTTCCGAACAAAGTCGAAGTCGAGATTGCTTCCACGACCTCAATGAATTTTTTATTATGAGGGTTATCCTTGATATGGGTTCCCCGACGAAAACTTCACTTTTCCCCCGATGGATAAAAATTACCCTTCTATAAGCTAAGCTCGGAAATGATACTCAAACTGTGGCGGGTCCACGAAGACGAAATAGAGGGGTTCCAGGGAGAGTCTTGCGTCAATAGAATGTCCCACCCGCCTCAACCCCACAGCTGTTGTTATTATGATTATGGCACCTCTAAGATGGTCGGAAATGGCACTCTCAGATTAAAAGTTGAATACATTTTTTTTTACTCAATACAGTTTTACAACCTATAACACATTAACTACAGCGTACTGTAAATTCTGTAGTTAACCTTCAGACAACTTTATTTTTAAAAAATGGCCTAATTAAGTATTTTATTAATAGAAAATAAAACTCAGGATATTCAGTACTTTTATGACTAGTTTATTTATGATAGTACACAAGCTTTCGTGCACACAGTGCACTTCTTCAGGTGAATGTGAAGTGAAGGTGAAGAAGTGCACTGTGTGCACGAAAGCTTGTGTACTATCATAAATAAACTAGTCATAAAAGTACTGAATATCCTGAGTTTTATTTTCTATTATATATTAGACTAGTACGGCTTATCTATTTTTTATTTAAGTATTTTATTGTTTTCGTTAAATTAGAGTTTAAATGTGGTTATATTACGCTGGTTTGAAGGTTTACTGTAAGCCAATAAGTTACACTTACTATACATCTTCGTGGTTAGCATAAAGAGAACTAGAACGTCGCTCCATTAAGAGTGCCTACCTCCCCCCATATTATGCCTAAATAAAGAATTCACGAATGCAGGCGAACTTTACAGACGCACGTATACAGACGTCAATCAACATTTGGTTGCTCAACTCAAAAAGAGAACTTGTAATGTTCGTTAGAAAATGAAAAAAAAGCTATATTTTATAATAATAATAATAATAATAATAATAATAATAATAATAATAATAATAATAATAATAATAATAATAATAATGACGACATTGCAGCGTTCGTAAAATGTTTGTCACTGGTGCTGGGAACAGTCACAAAAGTGGGAGGGGGGCCAGGCCCCCCCCCAGTATAAAAAGTGGGTGGGCCAATGGCCCCCTGCCACCCCGCTTCCGCCGCCGTTGATTGTAAGTACAAATGTCATTGACCATAAAACCCAATAGACGTATCTAAAAATAACCTAAGTTTAGTTGTGTTTACCTCCATGATTTAACAATTGGCTTCTTTTACTATGAGTCTCAAATCATGCATCAGGACTCTGCAATCATTACAACACATCTATGATAAGCATTTTTTCTTCCCCTGAGTTGCTATGTCAAATCTAGCAGAGCTAATAAGAATATTAAGATATTAAGTATCAACGGGTAAAAGTGCTGACAAATGAAATGCAATGTATACTATAGCATTTCACGATAACTGGAAAATGTTTTTAAATTTTGAAATAGGTTTTAAAAGTGGACTTTTTGAAAGTTGGGTGCCAGGCGAAGAGTTCTAGAGGGGGTTGGTTGAGCTACCCGGAAGTTCCGACAAAGTAGCA
>NW_022746293.1:58386-62595 GCF_011630105.1 Anneissia japonica
CAAACGAAACGTTCGACCAGCTTAGACAGAGCCCAGACTAGTCAAATGACCACTAATGATTATTTGTTATTATTATTATTATTATTATTATTATTATTATTATTATTATTATTATTATTATTATTATTATTAGTATTATTATTATTATTATTTTTGAGGTTATTTTGTCATTCTGATCGGATTTTCTCTACAGTTCCTTTTTAATTTTATATTGTTTTGCATTATGTGGCCGTTTGCTGTTTTTATGGGTTTTTCCCATTTGCCTATTTTAAATTTATATTATTATTAAAGAATCTCTATTGAGATCCAGAGGGCCGCCATTGATGCGCGGTAGAGATTGCATCTTCAGATTTCCGATCTTTTTCACAAATTCACGGACTAGTGCTGTCTGTAAGAATTTCGTAGGAAGCGTTAGGAATGACAAAATATTCTCTGTATCTGCTGGAATCGAGTTGCATAGCTTGTGTTCCACTATTTGCATTCACACCTGGGCTGTGTATATATATTTCCTTGGTTTGGCTCTGTAATCATTGGTCATTTGACCAGTGGCGTAGCCAGAATATTTCTGTAGGGGGCCAGTGTTGGTCCGTGATATTATGTGGGGGTACAAGTGTTCTGATCGAAGCGAGGAACCAAATGCTGGGAGTCAGGGGCCGTGAAGGGCCTCTGGTGAGGGTCCAGGGGCGGAGCACCTGGAAGAACTTTACAAAATAATGGCTATGTGACCTCAGCCCGTTGGCTCTCAAATAATAATGTATAAATCAAGTGAAATTTCTATGGAATTAGAATGAAATCAAAATGAACATTGTTTTATAGCAGTTTATTTGTTTGATTTTGTAATTTTTATTGGCCTTAGTTTAATATACTGAATTCAAAATGCCTGTGAAATTTTTCGTTTTTGTTTGGTGGTTGTCTGGTGTGTTTGAGTATTTTCTAAGACTGTTGTTTGCTTGAACCTTTTGAAAGTGGTGTTAAAGTTAAGGTGAAGTTTTGTTTTCTCCATTTATTGATGTAATTGAATTTGTAAACTTTTTTCGTGTTTTTTTATCTCCATTGTTGTAGTTCTTGTAATAAAATTGTCCCATCTTAATGAATTGTTTTTGTTGTTCTTTTTTACTTCTACGCCCCGGAGGTTTTCTTGAATAAAATGAATAAAAAAATACACTCACCACGGTGAATTACAATTTTAGAAACATGAATAACCGGGAACGAGATTGTACATTAGCCATTGTGTTGCAACAAGAAAAGTGAGTTTGTATAAATGCCTGTGATTGCCAATAGGCCTATGTATAGGCCTACTGTATTGTAAACTAAAACTACACAATATAAATTAAACATCCATTGAGTGATTTTAGAAGAACAAGAGCAAAGCGAACATTCTCGGTGGAATGGAAGTCGCCCGTAGTTTTGCAAGTCAAAACTACGAACTGGTTGAGCTCAATTCGAGCAATATTCGACATGCGGAAATGTAAATAAACCTCATTAGCCACCTCAGGGGGAAGTGGGAGGGGACAGGCCAAAATCTGGGGTATCCTGACCCCCTCTTCCCCCCTGGCGACGCCACTGCATTTGACTAGTCTGGACTCTGCCTAAGCTGGTGCGTTTGGGTCCAGGCGCGGATCCAGACCTTCGCCCAGTTCGCCCAGGCGAAGGTCAGGGTAAGAAAGAAAAGATTAAACGTTGACCATAATAATTAAAAATATTTAAGTTACTAAAAATAATAATCATTCGATAATTTTTTTTTTATAATAATGTAAAGACCAAAATACAACACTGGGCCATTTTGAAGTAGGGGTGATCCCACTCAGATTTAGAATGAAATACGTTAACAAACAATCGAAATAAATCTCGCAAGTGATTCGAGTGGGGAATTTTTGTCGCAAGTATTTAGGAATGTACTGAACATTCAGTATTTTAAACTTGTCAGGTAGGGCAAACATCATTTCGTATTATTTCTCCTGATGCAAAAACGCCATCTTATTATTTTAGTTACTATTTGGTGTAATAATATTCTTTTATTATTATTATTATTATTATTTTGCTCTTGGGTCATGGGTCTAACTGCACAGAGATGATTTACCATTACCATACAAAACAAACTATTGAATCGATATACCTTATCATGAACACAATAAACAACGTTTTATCCATCCATTAACTAAACGTGTGCGGTCCATTAATGAATTGTTTTCATTCTACCAAATTTCCTTAGCGTGATGGGAAACATTAAAAACAACAAATGACTTGCCATGAAGTGACAAAATGAATTTGAAAAAAAAGAATAGACTCAAAGAGTTAGTTAATAGGATTAGAATTATGAACACTTTCAGCTATCAATATTTAACAGTCAACATAATTTTCAATATCGATTTTGAACAAAAACCACTTGTTTCAATACAGTAACTGAAATCAATGACTAAATTGACTAAAATACTATATGTTCTCTCATCTCACACGTACGACTAAATACTTAGATGCTTTCAAAATAGTGATGCCAATTTTTTGGCCAGTTTTTAAATTCTACCAAATACCGACAAACACGACTGATATTTACAACGTAAGTAAACATTTATAAAAGAATAGATGATTTTATTTTTCTAATATAAAAATTATTATATAGCAAATCTCAGCACAATATTGGTCAGGTCAGGTAGCAATTATCCATTACATTTTTTAATTACGAATTCATAATGGGTGTCACTTATTTAAATTTGAAGAAAATTATTTTCAAATATATTTAGAAGTATATCTATTATTTTCATTGTTTGTTTCTATCAACACGTAAAAGCCTACCTACCGCATTTAGGTCTATGGGCCTTATTCGATTTTTAAAAATAATTATAATCTAATTTTTCATCTATTGTAAATTTACTTGCAATATCTAACATAAAAGTCTGTGGTTAATTATCACCAACAAGGGCATACGTAGAAACTGCATAGTTTTGGCTCAGGGTTTACATCAGAGGGTTTACGAAAGGGCCAAATGTCAAGAGGACAGGTGCCGGAGGGACCAATAGTCCTACACCGTATCCCCTACTCTTCTCGAACGATCAGTCGTGTACACTAGGCTTAGTCTGTATTTGAGATTTAGGTTCAGTGTAATAAAGACTGAACCCAGTGTGAGAAGAGATTCAAATACCCGCCATTGATGGCCTGCAGGTAGCGGTGCCCCAGCCATACCGCTAAATTACTTAACTCGCGTGAGGTGGTTACAGCACCCTGTCAGTCTAAATACGGTTTCCCGTTTAAGTTAAAATTTATTAAAACCAATCCATCCACCTCAGCCCACCATGGTTGAGACTGAGGTAAGTTAGATGCCAGGAATGACACTTTAATACTTATAACTTATGTCAGTTATTTTTTAACATTTAAATAGGGGAACTTTATATTATTGTGCAATATCTGAGTGGTGGGTGGTGGGGGGGGGGGGTGGCACTCCGGTATTATCCTACTTGTCTCTCTTTTATGATTGGTCTCCACAAATCTCTTTTTTTCCATAAGTTGTATAATTTACTGCCGCTGTGTGTTTAGACCCTTTTCTAATTGCTCGATGTAGGCCTATGTAGTCGGGGCCGTCCTTGCTTCCTTTTCCCTTAAGTTGGTTCTCAGGAGAGGACCATTGGAATAACTTCATTTTTACTTATGTAGCAATGTCCAGCAAATGTTAACCTTCGTGACCTCAAAGTTCTTGATACAGGAGATATTATTTCCATACAGGTCTTTATTTGTAATATGTTGTTTATAATTTGATATTCAAGGCGTTGTATATAACAACCACTAAGTCCTCTCTCTCTCTCAAGAACCTCTTCGTATATCTTTTTTTAGAAATTCATTAATAAGCAATATTTGTTTTAAAACCTCAGGTGACCTGAGTGTTAGAGGATCCCCCATGCAGTGGTAGATTCAGGGGGAACCCAGTGGGTCCGTATCCTGTAAATATTTCAAAATTATTTTTAAATAATGGAGAAAAAATCTGAAAATTATATTCAAATCCTGAGAGTGCCGCCTAGAGGCGACGTAAAATCTTAGTTTTTCTTACCTCAGCCTCAACCATGGTAAGGTTGAGAGGTGGTTATCTGTGAAGGTCCCCGCTGCAAAGAGACCACCCCATCTGTACGAAGGTCAAAGAAAATCCTGGATCCGCGCCTGGGGTCTGTACCCTAGCTGCACTGATGAGACCTGGAAGGCCGAAACGGATCCGTCTGCAGG